>NW_015168064.1:61675-85658 GCF_001447785.1 Gekko japonicus
CAAACCTAGCTCCTCCTCCTTCCCCTTTTTTCTCCTAGTTTAACAGTACTTACCTGTGGTATGCAAATACAGGTCTCTGTCTTAGCTGGAGTTAACTTTTTTTCCTAACTTAATACTGCTTTAGGATACCAGTTAGTGAAAGGCAAAAGCCATTGGGATCCAAGTGCAAATGATGTGAATACAGACGAAGCTAAACATAAATTTTACTATTCTTGCTTAATGAAAAGAAAAACATACAATTATAAAAAGAAAAAACCATGTAGAAAAGCTTTGAGTAAAATAATTTAAACTGATAGGGTCCCTCTTAAAGTATATTAGCATTGGTATGATAAGAAAGTTGCTTGTTTTGGCAGCACGTATACTAAAATTGATGTGATCAATAACAAATCTGGTATCTATTCTAAGACTGGCAATCAGATTTCAAGAGTATAAATTCATTGCCTGTGGGCATTAAGAAATAATTTCTTTTAACTTGCCTATGTAACTGCATTGTAAAAATTAGCTGAGATCATTATCATGACTTTTGCAGGACATGTAGCTGGACCAGCGTCTTTATCCACTGGAGTAATTTGATGTAATGTTATTAGACGTGGCAGTATATGTCTTGGGACCAGATGCATGTAGAGGAATGATTTCTAAACTGAATTTTTAGTGCAATATTTTATCATAGAGGACTTTTTATAGCAATTAAATTTTACATTAATTAACTTGAGCTCTATGACTCAAGTGTAATTTATTTAGTGGAAAAGAAGGATAGGAAACTTAATTTTTTTACTGTTGGGAGTTTGCCCATAAAAATGCACATTTAATCAAAAGAACGAAGCAGACTGGCTGTTTCATTTTCGCTCCTAACAGTGACACTATGTGGATGAAGTCAAGAATGCACATAGAAGAAACTTGTTCTATGATAGTGAGAATTTCAAAGACAAACCTGTATTTTCTATTTAAATCCGCCTGTGCTTGAAGTAGTGTGTACCTAAATACATATATCTCACTGATGTACATCTTTCTCTTTGCAATTTAGTGTATTTTACTGATCTGTCACAAAACATTTTCAATTCAGTTGGTATTATTGTGGGCTTGTAAAGCTTTCATATTGGTCTTGCTCATGTGTATACAGTGTGCTTACAAGGCCACTTCCCATTCATGTATTTAAATCACTCCTGCACATTGTGGCCATGTCAAAAGCATAACATGGAGAGAATTTCTGAGAAGAATCTATGTACTCTGAGAATGTAAGGAGAGCTCAGCAGCACTATAAAATTCCATGAACTCTCAGAGGCTTGAGCAGTCTAAATTTCCCTCCTATCCCCCCCCCCTTTAACAGTCTGTCTGCTGTTCTCATCCTTCTGTGCCTACTGGAGCAAGTTCAGCCCTCCTCAGGATGTTGGGGGAGGGTTAGTTGGCAAAATCATGTTTTTCTGCAGACCTAGGGAAATCATGCCTTGTCTATGGGTGGTCTGTTGTTGCTGCTTTCATAAATCTCACCATCCAGTGGGTTTCTTAGCAGAGTTACACCATCCTATGTTCATTGAAGTCAGAAAGGTATAGCTATGTTTAAGAATGCACTGCTGGTTTGCTATTAAATATGGTGTTATTATGCATCTATAGACACCATGGAGCTGCGGTGGCTCAAGTGGTTAAGACGCTGAACTGCAGGCTGTGGAAGGTCGGTAGTTCAGCAGTTCAAGACCCGAGTGTGCCGCATGACAGAGTGAGCTCCCGTCTCTAGTTCCAGCTCCTGTCAACCTAGCCGTTCGAAAGCAAGAAATTGCAAGTAGATAAATAGGTACCACTTCAGTGGGAAGGTAACAGCGTTCCGTGCACCTTGGTGTTTAGTCATGCCGGCCACATGACCACGGAAATGTCTTCGGACAGCGCTGGCTCTTCGGCTTTGAAACGGAGATGAGCACTGCAGCCCTAGAGTCGTATTCGACTGGCTTTCGAGCAAGGGAACCTTTACTTCACCTATAGACACCACAAGAGAACCTCAAAGAAGTTTTTGGGGTCTAGTGTGTTTTGCTCAAAATAAAACATCACCCATTAAAATGTCTTCTATCATGGTTTAGAAGTGGGAATGACTTTTTTAAAAAACACTTTGAAACGGGGGTGGGGGAGAGAAATAGAGGGAATGGACCAAGATGCCCTTTTCTCTTGTTGTCAGTCATCTGCTTTTACTATTGAAAGTGTAAGGAGCTTTAATGTTCCTAGGTAGATCTCATCACAAGCACTTGTGAAGATGGGATACGATCTCTCTTCTTGTCGGCAAAGCTCTCATTCATTCAGTGCAGTTGGTAAAAGAGTGTGAAAATAACACTGTCAGCCATTGCAGATCCCTGAAGGAGATCTTCATTTTCTTTTGAATACGGCACAGACTCAGGCCCCTTCAGCACACAGAAGAGGATTACATAAACAGCACCTAAGGAACTAATGCTTCCTGGACCCGGCTCTAGGTGTAGTGGTTTGGTGTAGAGCCCGTTTGGTATAGTGTTTGGAGTGTGGACTCTAATCTGGAAGAACCGGGTTCGATTCCCGGGCGTGGCCAACTTGGGAGCCAGCCGGAACTCCGTTCCTGTGCGTTTCTGCCCAAAACTAGCCCTGTTGTTATTACTATTATTTCAATATAAACATACACGCACACACAAATTCCCCAGTACTTTTACAAGAAATCATAATAAGCAAATGGGTATATCTTAACATGGGAGCTATGGTGGCTCAAGTGGTTAAGACTCTGAACTGCAGACCGGAAGGTCGGTAGTTCAGCAGTTCAAGACCCAAGTGCCGCATGACGGAGTGAACTCCCGTCTCTGGTCCCAGCTCCTGCCAACCTAGCAGTTCGAAAGCAAGAAATTGCAAGTAGATAAATAGGAACCACTTCGGTGGAAAGGTAACAGCGTTCCATGCGCCTCAGCATCTAGTCATGCTGGCCCCATGACCACGGAAACGTCTTCGGACAGCGCTGGCTCTTTGGCTTGGAAACAGAGATGAGCACCGCACCCTAGAGTCGGATTCAAATGGCTTTCGAGCAAGGGAAACGTTTACCTTTATATCTTAACAAATTTAATAAATAAATCAGGTTCCATAAAGCTGACCCTACTAGCCCTTTGATAGTATGTTAATTTAGATAATAGTGCAATACGCCAAATCTTATTAAACCATTCACTGATAGTTGGAGACTCTTTTTCCAGTTTAGTGCAGTAAGCAGCCTTGCTGCTGTAAATAAACTTAGTACTAATTCCAAATCTGAATCATCTACATAACCACTCAAAAAACCCAGAAGTATTAATTTTGTTTCAAAAAGTATTTCCCTACCCAGCATTTAATAATGTAATTTACCACAGTCTTCCAAAATGTTTGAATCTTAGGGCAAGACCAGAAAATATGGAACACATCTGCAGAGGAACTATTACATTTCCAACTTTTATCCTCTGTTGTACTATATATAAGGGTTAATTTATAAGGATGGGTACCAACTGACTCACAAGCCAAAATTTGGGCTGAACTGGGGCGAGTTTGGAGGTTGGGAACCAATGTTCGGGGAAAGCACATTCCCCAAACTTTTACTGAACTTTTGGCCAGTTCGGCTTCTCTGGGCCAGTCGTTTAAACCTAACAGCTGAGTGGTGTGGGGTCCTTCAAAGGGGGGGAGCAAAACCAAAGGGTTAAATGAAGCCCTTTCCAGGGTGATCCCACCCCCTTTCTCCCAGCTGCAGCGAGCTGTGGCCAGGAGAAAGGGAAGGAAATCCTTTCCTGGGTGATCCTGAGCTGCAGCTGGGGAAAAGGCGGAAGGCCCACCCACCCCTCTTTCTTCCAGCTGTGGCTTGCTGTGGCCGGGAGAAAGAGGGAACCAGACTTACCGGTTCGGTTTGGGTGGGGCCTGTTTGGTTCAAGGGTGCCTTGAACCAAAGTGCCTTTTTTAGGTTCATGCCCATCCCTACTAATTTATGGGGAGCTAGGTACCATTGAAGAAGTAATTTATAGATGTTTTCTTTAAGACTAGATTACAGTATTCTAAGAACAGCTCTTTCCCAAAATTAACCCCATTCCTCTTTTATATTTTAATTTGCAAATCCTTTTCCTATTTTCTAGTATAGCTCAATGGATTACTGTCCATATTAATTAGCCAAGAATACAACAATGCAAGAGCATCTTTGACGTTACCAATGAACAATAATTCAAAAGATGTTTTAGATCTTAAAACTGCATATTTCCTGTATCTTGTATCTGTTCATTAAAGAATACTGATGTCATCGGTGACAAACTCAGACTAAAGCTACCCTTTAACTTATACCAAACTGCCAATACTAAATAGATAGTGGAATTATTCCAAGTCAATTTTCTGTTATCATACCAAATTAGAGCTTTCAATTTTAAACTATCTTTAAGAAAAGTTTCAAAATATTGGTCTTTATCACATCTGTACCATTCAATCATTTCAGCTAGCCTAACGTCCTTATAATATGTAGTAATATGAGGTACTCCTAGCCCTCCTTTAACTCCTGATCTTCTTAGAGTTTTCATAGCCACACTTGGATTTTTTTCCTTAACCATTATGGGTGTGCTTTGCACTTGGAACTCAGAAGACAGATGAGACTTTGTTGAGAGTTAGCCAGATAAACCCTTGTTGGAGGGCAAGAATGTAATGCAAGGAAAGTTGTTCTATTTGCAGTAGTGCAGAAAGAAGAAAAAAATGATAATTGAAGGGAAAAAAATCTGATGATGTGGTTCTCTTAGTAAATTGGGAACAATGACCCTTGAAGGACCATAAAGAAAGCGAATGTCAAGATAATTTATTATTGTTACATTATCTATCCCATTTTTTACTTTGTCTTACTGAGTTGTTATATCCTTTCTGTAGTACTGAATGTCCCAAATATTAATGAGCCTCTTTTTATATCCTTCAGTGGCAGTAAAATCAGCACATACTTTTTAAAGTAAACTGTAGTCTCACCTGGTCTGTTTGTGTGTATTAATTGGGAATACCAGAAAATTATTTTTCTGAAGGACTGCGTAGCATCACCACACAGGAGAATGCTTTCTGTACAATGGACACAGAGATGTTTATATGAACAGAAAACTCTCAATCTTCAGGAGCATTTTTTTTACATTAAAGAAAACAGATCTTGCTTGTGAGTCCCTATGTGTGTTCACTGCAACCCTCTTCAGGGCTGACAAATGCTCTGTCTAAGCTGTGGAGTCTTGTGAGCAAAAATTCTACTTTGTGAGCTACTGGCATTTAAGTTGTGAGCAAGCGATTTGGCTACTGCATAAATTAGTTTGCTCTGGAGCCATCCTTCCTGAGCTCAGACAAAAATGTGTGAGCTGGGGGCTAAAAAACTGTGAGCTAGCTTACACTAACTCAGCTTAGAGGGAACTGGCATGACTGAACAAGATTCAAAGCCGTTGCTTGGTGCAGCAGAAGAGGCACTTTGCCATTCATTAAGGGAGATCAAGAAATGAAGGTATGGTACACAATTAAGCAAGGTTTCTTAAAACACTCCTAGTACATGACCTGTTTAGTGCTACTTATACAGTATTCATGCAGTGAATATTGTTCTGTTCTTTAGAAAATGTCATTTGTCCATTCCTTTCACCATAAAGTGCTCCTTGTACCACTATATCTCTTGTGCTGGAGGCAGGGGGGCAGGCTTCAAAGGGTATGTGTATTTGCACTCTAGTTTTGAACAGTTTGTTTTTTAATTAAAAGGAAGATGGTGTCAGAAACAAACTGGACACCATTGTAGAGTATGAGCGTGTAACTCATCTGAAATGATATATTGTTTAATAAGAACATAAGAGAAGCCAGTGTTGGATCAGGCCAATGGCCCATCCAGTCCAACACTCTGTCACGTAGCGGCCAAAAATACCAGGTGCCATCAGGAGGTCCAGCAGTGGGGTCAGGACACTAGAAGCCCTCCCACTGTTGTTCCCCCCAAACACCAAGAATACAGTGCATCACTTGACCCAGACTAAGAGTTGATATCTTGTGGCTAATAGCCACTGATGGACCTCTGCTCCATATCTTTATCTAATTTTCTCTTGACGCTATCCATGCTTGTAGATGCCACCACCTCCCTTGGCACTGAATTCCATATGTTAATCGCTCTTAGGGTGAAGAAGGACTTCCTTTTATCCGTTCTAACCCGACTGCTCAGCAATTTCATTGAGTGCCCACGAGTTCTTGTATTGTGAGAAAGGGAGAAAAGTACTTCTTTCTCTACCTGCTCTATCCCATGCATAATCTTGTAAACCTCGATTATGTCACCCCTCAGCCGCCATTTCTCCAAGCTAAAGAGCCCCAAGCGCTTTAACCTTTTTTCATAGGGAAATTGTTCCAACCATTTGATCATTCTAGTTGCCCTTTTCTACACTTTTTCCAGTGCTATAATATCCTTTCTGAGGTGTGGTGTCCAGAACTGTACAGAGTATTCCATATGAGGTCACACCATCTATTTATACAGGGGCATTATGATACTGGCTGATTTGTTTTCAATTCCCTTCCTAATAATCCCCAGCATAGCGTTGGCCTTTTTTATTGCAGTTGCACATAGTTTCAATATTTTCATTAAGTTATCTACTACGACTCCAAGATCTCTCTCTTGGTCAGTCTCTGCCAGTTCGAACCCCATGAATGTGTATTTATAGTTAGGATTTTTGGCCCCAATGTGCATCACTTTGCACTTGGCCACATTGAACCCCATTTGCCACGTTGATGCCCACTCGCCCATCCTCGACAGATCCCTTTGGAGTGCCTCACGATACTCCCTGGTTTTCACCACCCTAAACAATTTTGCGTCATCCGCAAATATAGCCACTTCATTGCTTACTCCCAACTCCAAATCATTAATGAACAAGTTAAAAAGCATCAGACCCAGTACTGATCCCTGTGGTACCCCACTGCTTACCACCCTCCACTGTGAAAATTGCCCATTTATACTCACTCTCTGTTTCCTATTAACTAGCCAGTTTTTGATCCTCAAGAGGACTTGTCCTTTTATCCCATGACTATTGAGCTTACTTAGGAGCCTTTGATGAGGAACTTTACCAAAAGCTTTCTGGAAGATGAGGTAAATGACATCTACTGGGTCCCCCGTGTCCACATGTTTGTTCACCCCCTCAAAGAACACTAACAGGTTAGTGAGACAAGATCTTCCCTTACAGAACCCATGCTGAGTCTGCCTCAATAGTTTTTGTTCATCAGTGTGCCTACTAATTCTTTCCTTAATAACAGTTTCCACCAACTTACCCTGTATGGAAGTCAGACTGACTGGCCTGTAATTTCCCGAATCTCCTCTGGAACCCATTTTAAAGATGGGGGTGACATTAGCTACCTTCCAGTCTTCAGGAATGGAGGCAGATTTTAATGAAATATTACATATTTTTGTCAGGAGATCCACGAGTTCACATTTGAGTTCTTTCAGAACTCTCGGATGTATGCCATCCGGGCCTAGTGATATATCAGTTTTTAAGTTGTCTATCAGTCATAGGACCTCCTCTCTCGTCACCTCAATCTGACTCAGGTCTTCCAACACCCCTCTCAAAATCAGCAGTTCTGGAGTGGGCAAGCACTTCTCATCTTCCACAGTGAAGACAGAGGCAAAAAATTCATTCAGTTTCTCAGCCATTTCCCTATCATCCTTCAGTAATGGAGGTAATTGAGACACAGAATCACCAGTTACATCACATCTCCAAAATAGATGAGACAATGGCTATATCAGTTCATACCTGAAAAGGTTGTGTTATAATTGCAATAGAAATGCAGACATCGGTACAAATGAGCAATGTTAAAAACTGGGATGATACCAAGGGAAAAAAGGGAATGCAGCTCTCTGGGAGAAATACAGTCTGGTTCCTCAGGAATAAATGAGTAAGCAAATGAACCTAACAGCTGACTTGTTCCATAAAACAGAATGACAGAATGAATTTTGGTTAATAGAAACTAACTGATCAATTTTGTTTTTGTTTTTTTCTTCAGGAGAGCCAGTTTTTATGCCTGTCGACTTGAAAAAAACTTGTATGTGATTGGTGGAAGAAATGAAAGTGGGTACTTGTCTAGTGTGGAGTGCTATAATTTAGAGACAAATGAATGGCGTTATGTATCTTCCCTACCACAGCCTTTAGCAGCACATGCAGGAGCTGTACATAATGGCAAAATCTATATTTCAGGCAAGTAGTTCTCTTGATCTCAAAACCCACTAAATTTTTCTTCTAAGGTGGTATCTTCAGCTGAATGAATGAAAATACTTTTTTATTTGTAGGAGGAGTTCACAATGGTGAATATGTCCCCTGGCTGTACTGCTATGATCCTGTTATGGATGTCTGGGCAAGAAAACAAGACATGAACACAAAGAGAGCCATCCATACACTGGCTGTAATGAATGATCGACTGTATGCAATTGGAGGAAATCATTTAAAAGGTCACATTCTTAATAGCAGAAAGAAGTAATGTCTTGTCTGTTTTGATAAACACAATTTTTGTTGGCTAGTCATAGTTAACTAAGTTAAAAACCCTGCCACACATTATAGCATGATGCTTCAGCTAGTATTTAAAACAATATATATAACAGTACATTAAATAAATGAATAATGAATGCTTTAGATCATATAGATTGGAACTTCTATTACTCAGAAACCATGAATTCACTATAACAAACAGATTATTTTTTGCCTCAATTTTTCCCCCCATAAATTATCTTTCCAGATAAGATATGCAGCTAAGAAGGAAGCTGCACCCAGAGCTCTGTTAATAAACATCTCCCAGATTTAAGAGGGAAATCCCTTAAATATTTAATATTTTAAACCCATTATTTGTCTTAAACATTGCAAATGTCAACACTAAAAATTAAAGGGACCTTTTCAAAGGGATCTTATTGTGCAAACTCTGTTTGACTGCAATGCTTTTTCTTCTTAATAGTCTACCTGCTACAGCTAAGTCTTTGATAGTTTCTCATTCTTGATACTGGACCCATATTACATCTTATTTATTTCAAACAATTTTAAGCTGCTACATGGATGTTATTCAGATCCTTTACAAAACTAGGGGGGAAACAATAAAATCAGTAAAAACATAGACCTAATACTATTTATAAAATTTCAAATAAATTCTTACATATTTATATGGAACAAAATCTATATACTAATAGCCAAAGTCCCCATTTCATGCAGATACTTATTTCCACCAACAGAGGTCTCACTCTCCCCCAACTGCTTTCTCTGCCGATTCAGGGGACTCCCTGGGTCTTCAGAAAAATCTAAAAAGTTTAAAAAAAAAACCTCAGGGAGGGTTAAATTCCCCCCAATACCTTTTGAAATGGCCTCCGCAGGGATCTACTCCAGGCATCCACAGTGAGAGATTAGAATGTTTAAGGGGGAGGCTTCTAACTAGTTCTGTCAGTAAAAGGCAGGGGGATGGGGAAGGGCCCTTCCCAGGCCTATTTTGGCCTTTCAGAGAGGGGACCTTGGGGCCAGGCCTGACTAGAATTACCGGTGCCAGACTGGGGAATTCCTTGAGATTCTCTGGTGGACTCTAAGGAGGGCTGGGTTTGGGAAAGGGAGAGGCCTCAGCTGGGTATAATGCCATAGAGTCCACCCTCCAAAACAGGGAGACAAATCTCCGCTGTCTAGAGTTCAGTTGTAATTCTGGGGGGTCTCCAGGAGGTTGGCAATCCTAGTCCTGGCAGCAGTCTAGGGTTGCCAAGTCCCCCCTGGCCACCAGCAGAGGATGGGGGGTGATAAGGTTACCAGATCCAGGCTGGGAAACTCCTGGAGAATTGGGGGTGGACCCTGGGGAGGACAGGGACCTCAGTGAGGTTCAATGCCATAGAGTCCACCCTCCAGAAAATCCTCCATGGGATCCTCCACCCTCCATGAGAAGTTATCTTTGTAGTCTGGAGATGAGCAGTAATTCCAGGGGATCCCCAGATCCCACCTGGAGGCTGGCATTCGTAGGCCTGGCAGCACCCTCTAAGTGACTTGATACCACCTCACTTGCATGATTCAACTAGGCCTGACTGCTTGCTACTCTTCAGCAGCAGCTACCCTATGACAGCCAGTGTGGTGCAGCAATTAGAGCTTCAAAGTAGGGTCTGCAAGACCCAGGCTCAGATCCCCATCTTGCAGTGGAAGCTGACTGGGTGATGACTTTTGGACCAGTCACATACTTTCAGCCTAACCAACCTCACAGGATTGTTGTGCAGATAAAAAGGAGGAGAGAATAATGCAAGCTGCTTTGGTCCCCACTGTGGAGAAAGACTGTAATTTTCTTAGATAGAGGCTGTGGGGGAGGGGGGGGAGATGGAAAGCTGAAGACAGAGAGGCAGATAAAGGTAGGGTGGCTGTTGGGTGTGAAGGAAATAAGGTTGCCAGCTCCAGGTTGGGAAATTCCTGGACGTTTGAGGGATGGAGCCTGGGGAAAGTAGGGTTTGAGGAGGGGAGGAACTTCAGACTGGTATAATGCCATAGACTCCGACCCTCCAAACCAGCCATTTCCTCCACGAGAACTACCATTGCCAGCCTCCAGGTGAGGGCTGGAGATCACCCAGAATTACAACTGTTGTCTGGGTAACATAGATCAGTTGCCCTGGATAAAATGGCTGCTTTGGAGGGCTGAGTCTATGGCATTACTATGGCATTATACCCTGCTGAGACTGCTTCCCTCCCCAAGCCTCACTGTCCCAAGGCTCTGCCCCCAAATCTCCAGGAATTTCCCAACCTGGAGCTGGCAGCTCTAAGGTGAATGGATCTCTGTAGCTGGGAGAACCATTGTGATTCCTGGACTCTGCCACTGATGTTGTGGGGAGGGGGAGGAAGCAGGTGGGTGGCTGGGAGCACTACCACCACTGCTGCTGCTGTGAGGGGTGGGGGAAGAAGCAGGCAGGTGGCTGGGAGAGTGATGGGGGCAGAAAGAGAGAGATGGGGTGGGGGGGAAGAAAGTGATGAGATGGGGAGGCAGAAAAACAAAGAGAATGGTGAGGGGGCAGACAGAGGAAGGAAATAACATACATGGAGGAGAGACAGAGAATAAGAAAAGGGGGCAGAAGGGAAAAGGAGTGTGAGAGAGGTAGGGGGAGGCAGGAGGAAGCAAAGGTGTGAGGAATAGGATAACCATCCCACAAGTTTCTTGCAGGTCTCTACTTGTATAATTATAATAGCAACAGTTAACATAACAGCCATTAAAGAATGATAATTTAACAGATCCATATTGTCACCAAATACCTGGGGAAATAATGCCTTCACTGGAACCTAGAACTCAAAGAATAGTAGGTACTACCTAAATAGGCATTTGGGGGGTGGGGTTCTATAGAGGAAGTGCCACCATAGAAAAAAAAACCTGGCTCATTTTGCACAAGGAGCTGCTCCACCGTCATGCCTCCCTTTGCCCCATTTCCATTGGTCAATTTCCCACTTGAAGCCATTCGGCCGCATTTTGACCCGCGGCTTTGCACTATTTTCCCCACAGCTTCATGATCCTGTTTTTTTGAGGATCACAAAACCGTGGGGAAAATTGGGTGAAGCCGTGGGTCAAAATGCGGCCGCGTGGCTTCAAGTGGGGAATTGACCAATGGAAACGGGGCAAAGGAAGGAACGACGGCGGCACAACTCCTTGTGCGAAATCAGCCCCTATCTCTTACAGTTACGTACCTTGCTTCTGAAGTGGAGGGTGGCAGAGATCAGGGCCTCTAGCAATGATCTAGCCAATAGCATTTTTTTTAAATTCTGGCAAGATGAGTTCCCATAATGCTATACTTGTTAACTGTCTTGCAGATGCACTATGCATCAGCTGAAGTTTCCAAATGACAGTCCTACAAAGAGTATGTTACAGAAATCTAATCTGGTCAGAGCACGGTCAACAAAAAAGGAGGAAAGTCTACAGAGGAACCCAAAATAAATGTTTTATATATTCCACTATGTTTTGAGATCACTATCTTTATTAGGGGTAGCTATTATTTTACAGAGTGCTGTGCAAATAACTGTCTTCCAAAGCATATAGCTTTTTCCTCAAGAAATTTGTAAATCACCTTGCCCATGCCTCAGTTAATAAATAGGAGTTACTTCAATGAAGAGAGTGATCTCAGAACATGTCAGATTATATTACTATTTATTTTGGGGTACATTTAACTAGCCAAGTCTTACTTTCTGGGAAGGAACACAGCAAACCAACCTAAACTAATTAAAGGCACTACTAGCCACAAATGAAACTTAAATGCCCAGGTTTAGACATAAATCTAACATTATGCCCAAGTTACAAACTTGTTCCTTTAGAGGGAGTGCCACCCCATGTAAAACAGATTGATTTCTCACTTCCTAGTCAGCTATACTGTCAACCAACAACACTTCAGTCTTTTTGGATTGAACATTAGTTTACAGGTTTACATTTTCCTCCACATCTCTGGACAACCACTGTCAGTGGTTTCATGTTAGATGTTGAAAGTCATGCAGGACAGAATAGAATGTTGCAGAGTCCTATATAACAAATACAAAGGGACTGAATATTGTCTCCAGCCCCATCTTCTGATATGTTTCAGCCAGATAGAATTGGTTCCCTTTACAACTATGGCCCATTACGCACACACATGTTAATGCAGATTTTCAGAGCAGTAAGCCTTTAATCTTGACTTTGGATTCTTTGCCTGACTTACCATTCTTTTTCCTCCGGTGTATTTATTCTGCAGCTACAATTTTAAAAATGCACTTTTCTAAATCAGGAATGTCACTTGTGACGTGTGAGATTTAAAAAACACAGTTTTCTAAATCAGGAATGTCACTTGTGACGTGTGAGGGGTGGTGTCCAAAAGGTTTTTTTTTTAATTATGTAATTGCCCTATTGCAGCTGTGTCCAGCAAGTACCTTCCATTTAAATCTTCATGGTTCAGGTTTTGCGCATGCAATTTAGCGTTAGTTCGTTGAACTTGGCCAGGGATCCTGGAGGGGTGGGGTTTTTTGCCTCTTCTCCTATTTGATCTTGCACACTGGTCGTGAGCTTGGTGGAAGGATGGCGGAAGGTGCAGCGTGGCCGGAATGACCTTGATGTGGGTGGGGGAGTGACCTTCAAGGGACAGCAAAAGGGCAGGGGGGAAATCCAAGGGAATCCGCACGCTCTTGAATTACCTTTGACTCAGAAGCGAAACATCGGCACAAAAGCACTTTCAGAAAACCTGGGAAAATAGCCCCCCCCCCATTTTGTTCAATTTGGTGGCACAAGGCCAGCGAACTGAGCACTGAAGGGAAGAAAATCAATGCAGAACAACAAAGAAAAAGGGGATTCTCTGCTGTGTTATCAGCCACTGTGAAAAATGGGAGTCACATGATCTTATAATATGGGGGAATATGTTTTGTGTACAGACTGCAGGGTAGAACCTAATGACACCAGCACTGCAAGCTGTGGTCACTGGCAATGTGTGTGTGTGAAAGTTCAGCTGCAACGCCACTATGCTTTGCACAGGGCTGCAATTTGTATGAGGGAGGAGTCCTCTGGCAGAAACTCTGGAGAGCTTTTTTAGTCTTGTGCCACTAAACTGAAAAAATTGGGGGGTATTTTTTTACCCTAGCACAGCTGCATAGTAACACTAATTTCCTGCCCTTCCTTGCAGATTTTGTGTGGTTTTCTCTGTGATTCTCCTATTTGATCTTGCACACTGGTCATGATCTTGGTGGAAGGATGGCAGAAGGTGCAGTGTGGGCGGAATGACCTTGATGTGGGCGGGGGAGTGACCTTCGAGGGACAGCAAAAGGGCAGGAGGGAAATCCAAGGAAATCTGCATGCTCTTGAATTACCTTTGACTCAAAAGTGAAACATCGTCACAAAAGCACTTTCAGAAAACCTGGGAAAATAGCCCCCCCCCCATTTTGTTCAATTTGGTGGCACAAGGCCAGCGAACTGAGCACTGAAGGGAAGAAAATCAATGCAGAACAACAAAGAAAACCCAACAGACATGCACGGTGAAAGCGAGGGAAAACACCCATGCATAATAGGCCAACGTTAGTCAACAGAAGGTTGCCATGTTCAGCGGTATCAAAAGCTACTGGAGAATCAGCATAATCTCTTCCCACATCTTTCTTAGGGCAATCAGAACAGTGTCAGTAGCAAAACCAAGGTAGAACCCAGATTGAAATGAGTCCACTTTTATCTGGGAAAGAATGGAGTTTCAGATTCTCTATTTGTTCTAGCATCTCTGTCTCTCACAAACAAACAAATGTTTGTGACAAATCAATAGTTGTTAATTTTGTGTGGGACTAAAGGAGGTTTCTTCAGGAGTAGCCTCGTGTTTCCTTCTTCAAGGCAGCCATGACAGCACCCATCTTCAACGTCCCATCCCTATCAGTATGCTGTAATAAGCCAAGATAGGTAAGGTTTGAGCAGAGTTGGTAAGATTCACCTCTCTAAGGAACTTGTCCAGATCATGAGAAGGCAACAATCAAAACTCATCTATTCTGATATAGTCCTACAGAACTCATGGTACTCAAATCAGAGCAGATGCAAGCAATTTCATTTGTGAAATGCTTAGCTTATAAATATTCTGAAATATATCTAGAGGTTAAGGTAGAGAAAACCCCTCACAATTTGGAAAAGCTCTGCTGGACAGCTTGGTAGAGACACTGTGCTAGTTGAGGAGTATCTGTGCTTCATCCCCTTCACTGCCACGAAGTGCATTCAATGTTGTGCTCTGATCTCATGCTGTCTACCAGCTAATTTCAGACTGTCCCCAGTTCCTCAGTAAACCATGGAGCAAATGGACTCTGCTTGGTGAGTGGCTGAAAGCAACCATTGTACACTGTTTCAATACTGTTCATGTATTAATTTTTCTCTATTGACCTAGTCCCACAGCCACAGAAATCAAGAACATAAAAATATCTCATATTTTAAATGTTTATAGTAACATATTAAATAGGTTAAGGGGACAGTCTCCTGAGAAATTCTCCTGCACAAGCTTCATTGGAATGAATTGGAGCTCCACGGTACGGTAGCACAGCTCCATTAATTTGAAACTAATTGCCCAAGAGGGCTTTTTTCCTGGATTGTGCCTCAGACCCTGGAAGATTAAAATCCCTTCTACAAATACATGTGATAAAAGAGAATAGCAAAAACAGTCTTTCAGTGCAAGGGACAGCTATAATGGAAGTCATTGCTGTAGGTTGTGGAGATGGTGATGGTCCAGGAGACAGAGATTTAAAAAGCAAACTCTACATTATCCTGATTTGATGAGCTGGTTTTGCCTCTAGTTTTTAAGGATACATTTATTCTAGTACAGGTGTTGTTTGTTTGTTTGTTTTTCATATTTATAGCCCACCCTTCCTCAGGGGCAGGTAACAACATATCAGCAATACAATAAATATAATTTTAAAAGGAAAACACAATGGTATTTTACTTTAAAATGGTGGTCGCAGGCATGAACAGAAATTGGTTGGCTGCGAGAGGTTTTTTGATGAGATTTGTTTTAAGAATTACCATACAATAATTTATAAATAAATGGTTTAAAATTATTCTGTAAATGTGTGATACAGGTTTTTCCCACCTTGATGTCATGCTTGTGGAATGCTATGACCCAAAAGGAGACCAGTGGAATATTTTGCAGACTCCCATTTTGGAGGGTCGTAGTGGTCCTGGATGTGCAGTCCTTGATGACAGCATTTACCTTGTAGGAGGCTATAGCTGGAGCATGGTATGTACCTGCTGTCTGTAAACAGCTCCTCTAAAATGGTAGCTGAAGCACACTGTGGCCATTCTCTCAGGGATGTTAATTAAATCACTGTCATAATCTTTGACAGCACCCAATTGATAACTTGTTTTAGATAATTGCCAGTAGTCATGTCTTCTAAAAACAGGACTACAGTGATTGTGAGGGGTGGGATTTTAAAACAATCAGAAAGATTTCTAGCATGCTGTACTGTATGTGCAGAACATACAACTGTATGCTTTTAAGTTCAGCATAGTTAGTGTATGCTTTAATTTCAGCATAGTTAATCCTTTGCGCCAGTGGAAAGTTACAGTTATTCTGGGGACAGTGCTCCTCCCTATACTGAACAGAGAAGATTAGACTCCTCCCCACAAAACATTGGTATTGCTCCATCGCTGAAGCGTTGTGTTTGGAGGATGCCAGAGAAGACGTTACTTTAATAGGGCTGTTCTCTCCTTGGAGATAAATCTTTGAAATCTACTTCATACCTTTTGGGAGGAAGAAAAAACTGATGCATTGGGCTTCTTCTCAGTTATTCCAGATATCTGGTTCTATAGCTTTGGTACTCCCAGGGTGAGCGTAAATGTGATATCGTTCTGTCAGCCATCCATACTGAGGTCCTGGTATACATCCCAATTTTAAAGATAGGAAATTGTGTCTGAACCCGTATGACTTGTTTGCACGTGGTTGTTATGAAGATTACACTTGCTTGAACAATCAAGGAGCAGTTCTTATCTCGTTTAAGTCAGCTATGTTGGGCGGGAGTGTTGCGTATCAGCAAGTTTAATCATATCTGTATTGTATTACAGGGAGCCTACAAATCTTCCACTATTTGTTACAGTCCCGAGAAAGGCACCTGGACAGAGCTTGAAGGAGACGTAGCCGAGCCACTTGCAGGACCTGCTTGTTCTACTGTCATACTACCAGCGTGTGTGCCGTACAACAAATAACGTTCTGGCAGTGCTAAAATGGACACTGTTAAATTCTGAACAGTAATGAGGAATAGCATAAATATTTTAAAAGAACAGTGTTTCTGATACCACATATCACAAGACTCTACCCCACTACGTTCCCATTTATGATTTTAAAAAGACTAAGTGTTGTTCCCACCTCAGATAGAGACTGGTGTCTTGTCAGCCAAGTAGCTTAAAACGCATGGAACATTACACATGTTGACAGATAGCCACTTAAGATTGATCTTAACTTTTTTTCTGCTAAAGATCTTTATATTGATTCTAAATTAAAAGGGGGAAAATGCTAAACATCCAAATACCGCCTGAACTGAACGAGACTATTATTGTGCATCGTATTTTACCTGCATGGGATCTGTATTGAAGTCATGATGATGTTGTTCACATAAGTAATTCAGATCTGAGGTACTGAAAAGCACTGAAAAGGAGAATTGTCTCCCCCATTTGAATTCTAAACTATGGCTGTTTCACATGTTCTGCAAGCAATACAACATCAGAAGGAAGATCAGAAGAGTTAATGGCATAGTCGTGCTTCTGCTTTGAACAACAGTCTCTGTCTTGCACTCTGCTCTCAAAGATTTTTTTACTGGAAACCGTGTCAGGCAAAGACCTTTGGAGTGTGCAGCATATAAATATAAATATATTAAATAAATCCCCATGACTAGGTATAGGTAAAAAAAGTCAAAATCTGTTAGAGTTACTGTCACAATTAAAGTTTTAAGATTGGTGCCAATTCCTGTTCATATTTGCACGAGAGTTAATCCAGAGCAATTACCTTTGAAGTCCAGAGATTCTGATTTTATTCCTGCATAGAATAGAAGACATTTTGGCCTGAACAAATACATCTAGTTGGGTTGGTTTTTTTTAAGATTCAGATTATTTGTATAATAAATTCATAAATATCAATTGCTTGTTATCAGATGTTTCAGTCGTTTTGACTAACTGATTTGATGCATATTTCAGTTAGATACTTTTATCTCTAAAGGCAAGAGGACAGATTTGAAGGTAACTGGCACATGTATGATTTGTACTGTGTGATATTCAGGAGCCCTTGTCAGGTTCCTGTAATCCTCCTCTGATTTTCTTTTAATACATTAATTACTTTGTGCATGATACATGCAGCAGTGCATAACTAAATCGCAGCAGATTTCTTTCTTTTTAAAGAAAAAAGCTAGTCATGCCTAAATGTAGCCTTGATGTAGCCTTCTGACCAATCCCACGTTAGCACAATATAAAAGTTCAGACACTTCCTCAGTTCCAATGTCACCATATATACACACTGAGAATGCAAAACTTTGGCTGTGCCTCCACTCCTTTTGACATCCTTGCAGCAGTAATCAGGTCCCAGCCACCTTTGGATAATCCTTTAGATATGTGCATAGTAAATATTGATCCTCAGCTCAGTTAGACTAACTTTAACATAACTAAATCCTCTTCAATCTCTGTATTTCATGATGAAGACAGATGTAGCATGGAAACAGATCACGTGCATCCTTGAGCCATGAGGTAATCTTGGTTTCCTCCTGGCTGAAGGCTCATTAATTGCCTTATTCATTAAAACACTTTTTAAAAATGAATGCCAAATTGACTTGGAGGATGTGGGTGGAGAGATTTCTTGGTGGCATCACTTCTTCAGACTTTCCCCAGAACTCAGCACTGGGAAGGAATACTACATTTGGAATGAATGCAGTGAGGAAGCTGCTCTGAAAATGTTAGATCTGTCTTCACCCTCAGCTGAACTATGCTGTGTGTCAGACTTTGATCATAACTGTATTTGCTTAGAAATAAACAAAGGGACATAATTTCAACAAAGCTTATTTAGACACAGATGATTAGTTGCTTTTGTTCTTATGGACTGGCTTGTTGAAATAGTGCAAGCAGAAACTTGTACACAGTTGTACCAGATCGTATCGTATCTAATTTGTGCAAAAGTATTAATGTCACCTCAAAGCAGTACAGAATCATGCCCACCTAACCCAAATCTATACATGCAGATTGCAGTAATTATGATGCATAGGGTAAGAAGCAAAGAGACACCAAATGTTGGCTTCTGCTACAGTAAAAATAAACAGAAGGCACAAATCATAGTTGGCCAAAGAAAACAATTGGTAGGATATTGTTAGACTTACAGGAGCATCCTAAGTAGAACGACACTGTTCTAAGTCCATTGAAGTCAGTGGGCATAGGAAGGTACAATTCTACTTAGGATGACACTGTTAGGCTTCTAAGAAAGTGACAGAGATAATGGAGAATTAAGATTGTATGTCTTTGTTGTCCATTATTGTTATTTGCATAAAACTAGAAGAGATTCACTCTCCATATGTAGCAAATGAATTGCTGAGAGAGCTGCGCACTAAAAAGAATTAATATAGTGAAAATCCTGCTAAAGAGTTCCTGAAATGGAAGTGTTTGTCCTGGAATCTCAACCCATTTTTTTTCTATGTAGTGCAATATTGGTTAGTTTTGTATCTATTTGTGTTGTCCAGATCCAAGGAATTCTTTGTAAAATAATATTTTGTGCAATCATAACTTGGGAGTTTTGTTTAGAAATATATATGTGTATATAAATATATGAAAAGGAAGCCTGTTACTAACATTAAATGAGAGAACTTTTCATGGCATTTAAAACCAGGATAATGTCTGCCACTGAACATTGTCTCATGCCACTGTTAAAATGCCACTTTAATGGGAGGGGTTGGTGGTTTCTTGTCCATTTATGGGTTTTTTTTAAACAACAACAACAATAATTTAAAGCATTTATGAGGATTATATGTAAATCTTTCTAACTTTCTGAAAGGCATGACTATGAAAACCATAAAAGTTGCCAATCATGTAAATTATGTACAGTATTAGAATGTGTAAATGAAGCTTGCTTGTAGGGGGAGGGAACTTTAAATAAAACCTTATGTACTAATACAACTGTCTAACATCTCTGCTTATAAAAAGTGTGTGTTAAACACCCAACATTACATTCTGCAAAGTTCTCATCATCATATTTACGTGTAGAAATGCAAGTTATCCAAGAGCATCTTTCTGCTCTTGAGATACAGGTCAGCCTAAATGACTATTGAGACCTATGCATGCAAAAAAAGAATGCAGATATTTTGAACTGTGAATACCCATCATGATTTAAGAAGCCCTTAAAGGATTTTCCTTGTAACTGACACTGCAGAGCCAGAGGAAAGAAATGCAACACGTAAAAGTAGCATTATAACTGCATTTTTAGAACAAAGTTTGAATCCAGTTGAACCTTTAAGACCAATGAGGTTTTATTCAAGATATAAGCATTCATGTGCATGCACACTTCTTCAGATCCAATGAAATGGAAGTTAACAGTCCATACATATAGGTAGAGGGTGAGCAGCATATAAAAATAAGAGATTGGATTGCTCCCCACCCTTCACTACCTGGAGGAGTCTCAGAGCAGTTTATAATCTCCTTTCCCTTCCCCTCCCCACAACAGATACCCTGTGAGGTAGGTGGGGCTGAGAGAGCTCTTTTGAGAACTGCTCATGAGAGAACAGCTCTGAAAGAACACACCAGCAGCTGCATGTGGAAGTAGGAAATCAAGCATGGTTCTCCCAGATTAGAGTCTGCACTCCTAACCACTACACCAAACTGGCTGTCCCCCTACACATGATTAAGATGTTTAACAGATTCAAGGACCAAACAGGAATAACAAGCTTAGTTTACCAGCGTACCAGTTGTTTGGGTTTAATGTAGGGGGGGCATAGTGAAGGAAATAAATGTCATAATTGGATATTGCTGAGCAGACATATCCTTGACTGTGGAATGTTGAGAGTAATTACCTGAGACCCTCCCAATACTCTCCATCTGTCTCCTCTCAAGCATGGAGGCAACTTTACAGCATCTTCTTCTTTGAAGTGGGGCGATTGGCTGCATAGAGTTATTTCCCCTGTCCCCAGACCAGAGAAATACATTCCAATCTGCTATTCAATCTATACCTTCAATAAAACTTTGTTAGTCTTAAAGGTGCCACTAGACTCAAACTTTGTTCTGCTGCATTTTTTTAGTTTTAAACATTTAGCTGTTAAAAATGCTGGGATATATTTTTGTGTATGTGCCAGTGATACAAGAACAGAATATTTTGCTTTTTGTGTTTTGTTCCAGGTGTAAAATTCATAACAACTAAGAAGCTTTAGTTGTATTGGAGGTCAGGGTGGTTAGTGGGAGGGGAAGCTACATTAATGAATTCTAGAGCGCTTGTAATGCCATAAAAGATTCAGTTAATCTGCAGCATAGATGTTGATCAGTGAAACTGAACCCAGCTCCCTGGACCTTGTCAGATTTATTCTGTGCATGTCAGTGTTCCACACCAATTACAGATTTTAGAAGAGGTTGTCATGCAAAACTCTGTGCCCTCATATATAAGCCAACTCAGATGTAACTAAAATTAAAATCTGACTGTGGCAAATCTCTGTGATCCTGATATATGAAAATCCAAATAAATTATTTGTTAACAGAAATGAAAAAAAAAGGAAATTTCAAAATTACTTATGCAGGATTAATCCAGCTCAATGAATGCATCTTGCGTTGATTAATAAAGCATCCATGAATTGCAAAATAAAAATACAGAAGATGTTCAAACACATTATCTTTGTGCCCCTTACTGAAGCTAAAGAAGAATATATGCCCTGCAAGAGACGTGGCCACTCAGTGTATTATTTTAATTGTAAGGGACTGAATATAAAAACGGTTTCAGTTTTATCATTATCCCATTGGTTTTCATCTAACCAAATGGGAGTGGTTGTTTTTATCCTTTTACTTCTCTGAAAAACTAAGTTGTTTTACAAGTCAATAGCCATAGCTCAGACTAGTTTATTTTTCCTTCTCACATTTGTTCAGATGTAATGCCCTGTGTTCATTTTACAGATACTGTTCCAATATATAGATTCGGGCTATTGCCTCTCTGCATCCTATAATTTCATACTGTTTTGTTTCTTGATTTACTGCACAAATTTCCAGTAATTTTAATGAAATACTTATTTGGACTGTGATCAGGATTGAAATAGATTTTGCTCCTCCCACTGGATCGGGGGAGGGGGGAGATGTTCCTAGTCTCCCCTTTAGTGTGTCCATGTCCAAGTCAACTGACAGTTTGTGGCTGGGAGATACTGGGGTGACGCTACAGTCTTCAGCATTTCATTGCTGTGGCAAGATTCCCATAATGCAGTTTACTAATAGCATGCCAGTGCACAGGAGCTCCTGCTGGCTTCATTGAAGGTCACGACCTTAGATTTGAATTTTAAGCACCAGCAGCACCCTGGTAAGTGAAGACCTCACAGTATCCCAGTCTAGAGTGACAGCTAGGGTTAGACAATTCAGATGCTCCCTCATTGGCTGTGAGCTGAGTTCAGCACTGGAGATGAATAAAGTCTGGTGTCAGGCTGTGACATAGTTGAGATTAGGGCCAAGACTTCAGCTTTGTTCTTAGGCAAAGCCAATCCCCTCCCTGTACAATTCTAGTCAAAAGAGATGACAGAACTCCCATGTAAGTCTTTGCCTGTTTTTGCCTTTGGGAGCTGATGAAGCATCTGGCTTGGCAGGGCCCGTTGTTGTTTTTTCTTGGCATCTAGCACTGCACTTTAAATTTCTGTCACTAAGAGGCATATTCCACAGAGGGAGGCCTGCCTTCATACTATCACATGTATCCCAATCTAGAGGAGTGAATTTGTTCTTTACATATATGAAGGAATGAGAATGTCAGTCCATTCGTGACAGTTCTCCTAGCCCGATGTACTAAGATAAACGATCCAGTAGCAAGCTCTTCCCTGACTGTCATAGGACACCTGGTGACTGGGGTTGTCCTTTAAGATCAAGCTGGAAGTATCCATGCTTGGAATCCTAGAGATGCTGGAGCCCTAGGGTGACAGAAGCTGTGGCGAGATGCTGCACCTTCAGCAGTCTTAAAGAAGTAGGACATGGTAGCAGTCCCTGCTGTGAAGGCTGAGGGGAACTCAAGCAAGCAGATAAACAGAGCAAGTTTCCCACAGAACTAGGTGTAGCAGCCAGGTAAGTCTGATAGTTTCCCATGCAAATGACAAGCCTGATGTGGAAACCTTTATCGAGGAAAACAAAGGGATGCCTGCATGGGTGGAATCATTCAGGAACCTGAGAGGATATGGTATCCCAGCCCCACTTACGCGACTGTCTGGATTATTACTAAGCAAAAGTTTTACATTAAGATGGCAGCCAGTTTCCTCTGATGTGTTATATGAGCAATACTGTTAGATCGTGCTAACAAAGGACTCGTAGAGTGATTCAGCAAGTGATTCAGCTTTATTGGAAGTAACGAACAAGCACTCAACTCAGTAAGAAACCAGAACAGTTTAACATTGGGAGCTAGCCTCCTTTTAAACATTACCGGGCTAATATAGCCACGCCTATTTACATTTATCAACCAATGAGATTGATGAGTTAAAGACCAATAGGAGTCTTTCCCTCGCAGGGAATGGTACAGTTCTGATTGGTCGCTGTTGCAAAACGACCAATAGGAAGTTCGCTCAGAGGAGCCCTGGTTTGGCTCGAAGCTTAACATGGGAGTCCTATGAGGTGATTCATGTAATCGTTCCAATACATTACAATTCCTCCCCCCTAAGTTAAAACATCATACCCTTGTTTTATTATTTACATACAGTCAAGTCATGCCTTTGTACATCAGTTATTTCAAACACTTAATTACAATCATAGTCCTTGAGATAAGTCGGTATTTGCCGCGAACGCTGAGACCTGCGAAGCGGTGCAGGCTCTATGGGCACACAAGGTTGTGAGCCAGCGTGGGGTTCAATATAGCCTGGTTCAGGCACCAACTCTACTGGGGTTTCAGCCCCGCACACAGGGGTCTGCCCTGACTCAGGGACAGTACCGGGCAGTTCGGTACTCACCGCCTGCTCTGGGGGTCTCCACTCAACGTCAGGGGATTCAGCCATTGGAGAGTCAGCGCTGTCCTTAGCCCAACGCCTCCTTAACTGATCTATGTGGCGCCGCCATATTCGACCGTCAGCCAACTGCACCACATACATGCGAGTACCCACAGAGTCGGATATTACCCCAGGAAGCCATAAATGCCCGTTTGCATAATTTCGTGCAAGAACCTTGTCTCCTTTTTCAAACATTCGCACCTTCGGTTGCGGTTCTGTACGCTCGGAATGATCGTCAGTTAGATCTGGATGCAACCTGTTTAAGCATGTTGTGAGTCTGCGTCCCATTAACAACTCGGCCGGGCTACGGCCTGTAGAACTGCAGGGGGTGGTGTGCTGCCGCAAGAGGAAAGAGCCCAGCCTTTGGCTCCAATCGCCTTCGTTCATTTTCCCTAGGG
>NW_015168064.1:89535-98504 GCF_001447785.1 Gekko japonicus
AGCAAAAAACTAGTACCTCGGAGGTACTAGTTTCCGGTAACTGCGGGGCAAGGGCAGGCGTCTGATCACGTTTCCGGAGGCATCCGGTGCCCGCCCATGTTCCCTTGCGAAAAAGGGTTTTTTTCCCCCACATCTCCGTGGATGCGCACAAGCACCCAACGGAGCATGCGCAGTCATGGTGTACACGGAAAAAAACACATCCAGTTTGCCACACCACGCGCTTCTTTTTTGCGCGCGGAATTGTCTTGCGATCAGCACCTCTCCCTTCCCACGGAACCTCCACGGTACCTCCACGGTACCTCAAAGGGAGGTCTGATCTCTTTACCACACGTTAGTTTGCCCCGGGGCAAACTGCCACGCTTCCCCCCCCCGCAGTTTCCTGCCCGTGTGACCGAGGCCATAGTAATGTTCCTATAAAGTTTAAACTCTTTGTGGTAAGGAGGTAACAGGAGATATCCCACACAGTTTAATTTTTCCATTACTAATATATGTCCAAAATACATTCCTATGCCTATTGCTGAGGAAATGTGCAAACTGGACAAATCAGTGGAAATTAGTTTTTCATTGGAAATAATAACAAAAATTACAGTGCATTTTCTATCTGCTTCATGTGCTGTGAAATGTCAACAAAAATGTCTTGACGCTCTCGCAGTTGATAATAAGTTGGATGCGTTTTAATGTTCTGCAGCAGATTGTTTTTACTTTTTAAATTATTATTTTACAGTTACAGCCAATGGCCAAAAATTCATTTGTAGTACCAGGTATCCCTCCCCACACTGTCAAGTGTGACATGCCCCAGCTCTCCTCCCAAACGTAGGGCTAGGGAAGGGAGTCGGCCATCATCACTGCAGTTCTACTGCACTTTTAAAGTGGTTTCAGCATCTCAAAGGTAAAGACCAACTACAGGGATGATCATCCCGTCGCCCTCTGCGGCTCCAAATTTGGGGAGAGGGCAGGGTCTGTCCATGTCCTGCTGCACTTTGGAGGTGCCCAGGACACTTCAAAAGAACAGTGAAATGCAGATGCGCTCCTCCTCTCCTTTCACGCTTAGAACTCAGAAGTGAAGCAGTGATTCTCCCTGAGCTGGCATTGCACTTCAGAAGCACTCTAGCTATTTATTTGCTTGCTTGCATTACGTGTAGTCCACCTTTCTCACAGGGACTCAAGGTGGATTACATACAGCAAGACATTCAATAACCAGTACTTTAGGATTTTAGAAGTCTGGAACCACCAGAAAGAACTGAAGCATAGCGTAAGTATCGACATGACACATTGAGTGGTACAGAGATTACACAATAGGATCCTACTGCAATAATCTATACATGGTAGTATAGACCACAGTCTCAAATCATTTATCTAGGTAAGTTTGCAAACCATTTTGCACAGTGCAACCCTATTACCTGTGCAGAATAACTCTCTAGAATTGTTCAGTTTTGCATAGTTTGCAAAAGGCCAGGAGAGTGGGAGCCTCCCTGACTTCTTCAGGCAGGCTATTCCACAAGGCGGGAGCCACAGCGGAGAAGCCACGCGTGTG
Source organism: Gekko japonicus (assembly GCF_001447785.1). Taxonomy (NCBI): domain Eukaryota; kingdom Metazoa; phylum Chordata; class Lepidosauria; order Squamata; family Gekkonidae; genus Gekko; species Gekko japonicus. The sequence goes on from NW_015168064.1 coordinate 91,070, forward strand.
TACAGGCAGTTGTTGATCTTGCCTGTTTGCAGGTTGGTCCCTGCAGAAGCCCCTGCTGGCATGAGTGGTGCTGTCATGGCAGAGCATCAGGAGAGAGGCAGCCTTGCAAATAAGAGGGGCCAAGGCCATGAAGGGCTTTGTATGTGATAGCCAAGACATTAAACTAAGCCCGCTAACAAACAGGCAACCAACGGAGTGCCTGCAGAACAGGAATCATATGCGTGCTCTGTCTAGCTCTCACTAATGTTATAGAGCCAAGGCCTACCCCTCTCTCAATGAGGCAGGCAAAATGTGTGGACGGCTGGTCACCGGCTAATTCAGATAAACAGGAACTAAGTGTGTGTGGCAGATCTCCAGAAAAACAAGACTTCCACTTAGAACCGTATTCCACCATTTAAGAAAAAACATCACTCTTCACTAAGCAAAAATTTTAACTGAAAATCTAGTGATGGACATATTTTCTAAAGATGTTATCTCAGCAGATCCCAAACAAAGGTTTGCTTTCAAACAGCAAAGGCACCAAGCTATGTAAGTGAGATTAGGATCTTACTGGGACCAATCAACTGTGTGCCAAGGTTCATTCCTGACTATTCCACATTCACGGAATCACTTCAGCACTAAACCAAAACGTTGAATAGGAGTGAAGAGTGAAGAATGAAAGAAGAGAAATGTATGACAAATATTAACCAGTATATCTGTAATGCTTTATTTTGACCCCAGATACTAAACCAAAACGCTGAATAGGAGTGAAGGGTGAAGAATGAAAGAAGAGAAAACTTTACAAGCTGTATGACAAATATTAACCAGCATATCTGTAATGCTTTATTTTGACCCCAGAAAGTCCTCTGAGGTGTTCACTGGCACCATTGGACCTGATGCCATTTTAATGCAATAGGGTCATGTCATACATATGCAAACAGAGCATTAAGCAGACACACATCAGTGAAACTTTCAAAAAGAAAGATGAAGACTAGGAAATTGTGCAATGTTCTGAACATTTCTATTTGTTTATGAGAGCAATTTTACTCTGATCAGTGACCACAGGCTTTTAGAAATGATCCTCAACAATCCAAATTGAAAACCAGTATGGATTGAGAAAAACAGGCTCCAGATCAAATGCTGCATGTTCAACATTTATTTATTTATTAAAAACATTTATAACCCTGCCTTTCTCCCAAGCAATTGGAGCTCAAGGTGGGTAACAGATTACAAACTATATAAATCACAGCAAAATTGTAAGGTTTCTGGACTACTAAACGTCAAACATCCAGAAACCATATAAATTACATCCAAGAGAGACCCCCTGCCCCTGAGAACCAACAAACTACAGAAACCACCAAGAGATTCCCATGGCATTCAGAAGTTCCACGTTACAGCCTTTTTTTAAGTTGCCGGAGAGATCGGATTGTCTTAACTTCTCCGGAAGGCTGTTGCATAGAGCCAGAGCAGCTAGAGAGAGGCCTCCAAGTGGGAAGCAACAGAATGGACCCTCACAGGGTTTGGGATAACCTACGGAGTGTTGCATGTACTGTGTTAATGGGCTGCATGAAGTTGGTGCCCGGGGTCATACCAGGTGAGGTGGTCCTTCAGGCACCAGGCCATCAAGGGATTTTAAGATAAGGGCTAGTCCACTGAATTGGTCATGAACAACAAACCAGACAAGGACCACTCAGCTGACAGATAACCTTTTAAATGATACAAAACAAGATGACAGCTCCTACCTCATAAATACAGAAGCATCGCTCTCTCTCTCTCTCTCTCTCTCTCTCTCTCTCCTTATGCCACATTTGAATCCGTGTTATTTGATGACGAAAGAAGGAAACACAAAATATATCATTTTACAGAAATTAGGCAACCCTAAACAATCAAAACGACCCCAGACCTGTTAGTGTGCAGTACTTTGTAAAAAAATATATATTTCTGCACAGATTGAAACTAGCAGCTTTTGCTCATAAGCAACTTCTAAAAGCATCAACCAACTATTAGGTAAAGGAGATCCACAGGTTTGTTGGTCCTCCAGGGCAACTGGTTGTCCACTGTGTAAAACAGGATGCTAGTATAGATGGAAGAAGAAGAAGAGATTGGATTTATACCCCGCTCTTCACTTGGAGTCTCAGAGCAGTTTACAAACTCCTTTCCCTTCCCCTCCCCACAACAGACACCCTGTGAGGTGGGTGGGGCTGAGAGAACTCTGACACAAACTGCTCTTTTTCAAGGACAGCTGTGCCAGAGCTTGTGACTGACCCAAGGTCACATCAGCAGGTGCAAGTGGAGGAGTGGGGAATCAAACCCGGTTCTCCCAGATTAGAGTCCACGCACTTAACCACGCACTTAACCACCAAACTGGCTCTCCACTGGACCACTGGATTCATCCAGCAGCAGGGTTCTTTTTATGTTGCTATGTTCTAAACATTTGCAAAAGTAGAAGACATGCAGAGTGCTACCACATGCTAGGATCACCACTGCTGTGCCTTTTTGGATCTAGAACAAGATTCAGTGACAATACTTACTTGAGAAAAACAAAAATATTTGCACTTCTATCCCACAAAACGAGGAATGCTTGTCTCCAGTTGTGCTTAATATAATTCACCTAAATATCTAATAGGTTTTCCAACATATTACACATTATAGATAGTAAACAATTCTATTCTAGTACCATATTACCAATTAATGCAATGGTTTCTGAACTACAGGGCAATTTTTGTTTTGGCTTTAATAGTTCATCATTAGGGTGTCATTTAATGGAAAGATATGATGAAGAGTTCCATAGATCTATGTGCAATCAATTCTATGTGCTTGTTTCCCCACCTTTGTTTAAACCTGCTTTGTGAAACCATATGTTTAGATACTGCTAGCTTTTTTGTTGGCACAAGAGGAATGGGGCAAACATCCCTCCTCAGTACAGTCTCATCCCACCACTTCTTGTTCACTTGGGTCCCACAATCCATGGCATTGCCTCTTGGGTCTCACACTGATAGAAAAACTGGTAGAAGCCAACCCATTTCAGGGTGGGACAAGGTATGTGTAATACGCTGAGAGGGATAAGGCTTTGGGAGTATGGGGAAGGCAGAGGTTTCTTCAGGTCCCCGTGGGACACCATGTAATCCTTACAGGTCCATATATTAGTTGATTCAACCTTCATTTTTACCATATTCAGCCTTTTAGAAATTCTCCCCCCCCCAAAAAAAAAAAAATTACCTCCAAGAAAAAGGGAACAGAAGAACTATTCTGGATTGGACCAGAAATATCTCAATCTCTAACATTCTAAAACCCATCTTAAGAGTCCATCAGCAAGGAGTACTTCTGAGGTGTATCCTATTCAAACCTATCACAGCTTCCTACACAGGGGTCTCTGCTCCATCTTCTATTCTGAAAATATTACTTGAGCATTCTTTCTTCCCCCTTATGTTCATGAGGTGTTCAACAGGATCATGCATATCCTTTAATTGCTTGTAAAGATGAAACAAATAATTCTTCCCCATATACCTACAACATATTAAATGCGATTATCAGGGGTCATTTCGTAGAAAAAGAGGTGCATGAGTTCATTAGCATAACTTATTAGCATAACTTATTTGCATATGCCACACACCCTGACATCACCGGAAATGTGTCAGAAGGTAACACCCACTACTCAGGCTCCACTGGACTGTTTTGGATTGGTAGCTATTGGGGGGGACATGCAGATCTGTCCTCACAGAGGAGGGAGAGCTTGTACCTAAAGGCGGGGGGGGGGCCTCTGCAACTTACCTGGCTGCTTCTTGCTCCTCATGGCCCGACTGAGGGCTGCTGGAAGCAGGGGGTGGGGCTTGTTGCATGTGCCCACCCCCTGAGCTCCTTACTGCCAGAGCTCCGCTCCTGTGCGCTCCTGCAGGAAATGACCCCTGTGATAGACAAATAAATAAATAAAAATATTAGCCTACAAACCATACTGTGTGAACAGCACCCTTACAATTGTTCTCCAGAGCTTTACTGATGGCAGTCTGTATACCTACCGCTTTGTTTGGTGGAGGATTTCATTATTAGTGTGATAATTCTTGGCCAATGTACAAACCAAATAGATGGGGGGAAATTAAGAAAGGAAAGTGTGTGATGGCTTCAAGTAGACAGTGAGTGACTTGGTGCAAAAAGGGTAAATTTTCTCTGCATATTCTTAACAGTGAGGACATTCTGCACATCTCCAGAGTGCACTAAGTGATGCAGTAAACCAATAAATTAGAAGAATGTAAATTCTTTAGTAGGAATTGCACACAGGAGAAAATGCTTCCTCATCCTCATATTTGTTTTCATGGAAATAATGTACCCTCTTCCTAAAAATCATATTGGTACAAAGCTAAGTAAGACATCAAAACAAGTTATAGATATTAAACCCAGATGTAAAATTGTGTTGGTACCTTTATTGGCTAAGTCTGTAAATATCCTTGTGATAAACCTAAAAGGGATTTCTCAACAAAAGTAGCCTTGAGTAGCTCATTCCCTGTTTCATTTTCACTGTTTCCTGTCCATCTTGTTTATTGCTCATTAGGTTAATTGTACAGTAAATGGCTGACTGACCTCTGGTATTATTCATTCATTTATAGAATGCTTTTTACATATCATAGGACCTCCAGGGTCATCTAGTCCAAACCCCTGCACAAGGCAGGAAATTCACACACCCAGTGACCGCTGTTCCACACCCAGAAGATGACTAAAAACCTCCAGGATCTCCAGCCAAACTGGCCTGGAGAAAAATTCCTTCCTGACCCCAAAGTGGCAACCAGCATTTCCTTGTGCGTGTAAAAAAAGGCAACAAGAACTAAGCACTGATGCAACCCTTTCTGCCCTCCCTCGCATGATATGCCTAAGTTTACAGAATCAGCCATCTAGCCTCTGTTTGAACCCCTCCAAAGAAGGACATCCCTCCACCTCCTGAGGAAGCCTGTTCCACTGAGGAACCTCTCTGTCAGGAAGTTCTTCGTAATGTTTAGCCAAAAACTCTTCTGATTTAATTTCAACCCGTTGGTTCTGGTCCATCCTTCTGGGGCAACAGAAAACAACTCCATACCATCCTGTATATGACAGCCCTTCAAATACTTGAAGATGCTTATCATATCACCTCTCAGTTGTCTGCTCTCCAGGCTAAACATACTCAGCTCCTTCAACCTTTCCTCATAGGACGTTCTCCAGACCCCTCACCATCTTCGTTGCCCTTCTCTGGACATACTGCAGCCTGTCTATATCTTGCTTACATCACAGCACTTTTGCAGAATTACAATATGTAAAAGTACAGGTTGTTTCACTCATCATCTGACAGCGCAATCGTATCCTCCAGTCTGCATCAGATGGACACTTGCAGCCAAATGTCCTTACATCAGATTGGGGAACTTGGGTGAGGTGTGTGGAATGGAAAAACACCTAGGTGATAGCACCCTTTCTCAGTTCCCAAGTCTATGAGGATCCTATCACAGAAGTTGTATGTTGCTGCTGCTACTTCACTGAGATCACTATCCCCATGATTCGCTTGTCTCTCCACAAGCAACCGAAAAGCCATGGTGCCATGAAGACCACATATGCAGCAGTGACTAGTGGAGAGCCCATCTTTTTCCATTGTGTTGTCACCTTTGTCCTTCCAGGGGTCTTGCAGTTTTCGAAAGGGTAAAGCAGATGAAAATGTAACAGGTGCAGCTTATCTAGCATGGAAATGGTGGGATGAGGATTTTGCACTTATTACTCTTCTGTCTGTTAAACAACTTCCAAGAGAAACCTTCAAGAATAAATATGTCAGTAAACCCATTCCTGTGTGATGTCATTGTAATTCATGCCACAACTCGTGCTCAGTGAAAAATGTGACTATTTCAGCTGTGACTCAATTTGTATGATAGCAAAAAGATTCTACCACCACTGCCACCACCCCACACCTGTACCTAACCTGTAATGACTTCACAGTGGGGCAGACACAGGGCAATTCTGCATCTATTAATCGCTCACTCCACATTTTCTCAACTGGGAGGGGAAAGTGCAGCTCAAAACCACAGTCATATACCTCAGGGTAACGCAGTACTGACTGCAAAGTCACCCCCGAATGGCCATAAATCTATGCAGAGGGTACCATAAACACTGATGATCAAAGGAGGTGAAAGTGGCATGGAGTGTGGAGGGTACAATAAAAACTGATGATCAAAACAGTATGCAATGCAAAGGGGAATTTCTGTACCAGCATGGCTTTCATAAAACAACAGAGGGAAAAGCCAGTGCAGAATCAGCCACAGTGTTGTGTGTCATCATAACAAGCCACCCAGGCTATCTTGCCCACAGCTTTACCTCTAGACTACCCACAAAAGGTAGGGGTCAGTCCAAACAATCTCCTCCTGCTGGTGGATACTGCTGGTGTGATAAATCCAGTGGGATGCCAGTGCCACCATGGCATGGAGGAAGGACAAATTTTATTTATTTATGTAATTTATAGTCCACCTTTATCACTTGGACTCAAGGTGGATTAAACACAGAGTGAGTCAATACAATTAATGGATGAGACATTCAGTAAACAATGCAATAGGATGAGGGTTGTAGAACCAACCAGAAGTCTAAAAACAGAACTGAAGCAAAACATAATTATTAACAAGACACATCAAATTATGCAAAATTCCATAATAGGATCCTAGTTTTAACAAGCTATACACAGTAGTATAGACCACAGGCCCTAGTAATTTATCCAAGTAACTTTGTGAATCATGTAGTACAGTGCAAGTTGATTGCCTGAGTGGAAAACTGTTCTTGAATAGTTCAGTTTTGCATAGTCTGTGGAAAGCCAGGAGAGTGAGAGCCTTCCTGACCTCCTACGGGTCCACAAGGTGGGAGGATGGGTACAGGCAGTTGCTGATTTTGCCCATTTGCAGGTTGGCACCTGCAGAAGACCCTGCTTTGATGAGCAAAGCTGTCATGGTGGAGCATAGGGGGAGAGGTGGTCTCACAGATATGAGGGTCCAAGTCATGAAAGGCTTTGAGCCCCATAACTGATGGGAAGCCAGCAAAGAACCTGCAGGATGAAAGTAATATGCACAGAGGTCGATTCGGGGGGGATCGCGGGGGATCGCAGTTCCCCCGGGTGAGGTGCGGGGGCGGCACACGACAAAGCCCCACCCCTTGCTTCCGGCCGCCCCACTTCCGGTCCTCATTCAGCCAGGAGGAGGCAGGAGAAGAGGGAGGGTAAGTTGCTTCCTCCCCGCCTCTCCCCACCCCTGCCTGTCTGGGGCCAGGGAGGGCCTTGGCGGGGCTTCCTCGCACTCCCGCCGGCCTTGCAGGTCCACCACCGGGCCCCTGATGGGGATCGGCAGTGGAGCCGCAAGGCCGGTGGCAGCGGCGTCCGGGACCGTTGGGGGCCTTCGCAGGGCTTCCTCGCACTCCCGCCGGCCTTGCAGGTCCATCGCCGGGCCCCTGATGGGGATCGGCAGTGGAG
>NW_015168064.1:98745-128298 GCF_001447785.1 Gekko japonicus
CTGTTTTGGTTTATAGCTGTTTTTTCTCCCTGGAATTGCCTACCAATGTTCCCTCTAAGCTGTGGATTTTGCTACTGCGTCAGTTAGTTTGCCTCTGGAGCCCTCCTTCCTAGTGAAGAGAAAAATATGTGAGGCAAAGGCTTAAACGCTGTGAGCTAGCTCACACTAACTCAGCTTAGAGGGAACACTCCTGGTAATTGGAATGTGAATAGCTACATAATTTGTACTTCATCTATTACCAAACAGCTTTCCTTTTTGTCACTCTGGTACTAGGTCTTCACTGATGTGCTTGTTGTTGCTTTCCTCTCAACAAACCAGTTACTGAAAATAGATAAAATTGTGTTGAACTTCTATCCTTTTTACCTGACATGGGTGGTTTGCTTGTTTCCCCCCACATGTGCCATCAGATAGGCTTGCCAGCTCTGAGTTGGCAATACCTTGGAGATTTTGGGGGTGGAGCCTGAGTGGTGGGTTTAGATTCAGAGGAATTAGCTGTGTTAGTCTGTTGCTGCAAAATAGTCCAAGAGTTCAAATAGCACCTTTAAGACTAACAAATAGCACCTTTAAGACTAACCTTTAAGACTAAGACTGAGTGGTGGGTGTGGCCTTATGACACACTTCCGGTGATGGCAGGGGGTGTGGCCTTATAACACACTTCCGGTGATGGCAGGTGGTGTGGCATATGCTAATGTGTTATGCTAATGAGTTCCCCTAGCTCTTTTTCTATTAAACGACCCCTGAATATGCATGCTCCATCTAGCTGCTGATAACAGCTGAACAGCATCATTCTACACCAGTTGGAGTTTCCTAATTGATTTTGAGGAGACAAATGTACAGTACATCGCAGTAGTCTAGTCTCAATGTTACTGTGGCATGGATCCAGGTGGCCAGAGCAGCCATATCAAGATAAGGGGCCATTGTTCAGGCTAGGCTGAGTTGGAAAGCCTTTTCAGTAACTGCATTAACTTGTCTCTCCAGTAATAAAGTTGGGTTCCAGTATAATCCCAAGGCTCGTAACTGAGTCTGCAAGGGTCTGCCGAACTCCATCAGAAGAGGGCAGCACAATGTCCTTCAAGATATCTGCCTTCCCAAACAGCATTACCTCTGTCTTTTCAGGGTTTAGTTTCAATTTGTTCACTCTTAGCCAATTTACCACAGCAGCCAGTCACTTATTCAGAACCTCTACCATATCACGAGGGAATTTGGATAAGGATATATAGAGCTGGTTATCATCTGCATATTGATGACATTTGACCACAAAATGAGAAATTATATGCCCTAAGGGCTTTACATAGAGATTGAAAGGCATGGGGGATATGATTGTGCCCTGTGGAATGCCACAGGATAGGAGAGCCAGTTTGGTGTAGTGGTTAAGTGCGCGGACTCTAATCTGGGAGATTCCCCACTCCTCCACTTGCACCTGGCTGGATTACCTTGGGCAAACCATAGCTCTGGCACAGCTGTTCTTGAAAAAGAGCAGTTTCTGTCAAGAGTTCTCTCAGCCCCACCTACCTCACAGGGTGTCTGTTGTGGGGAGGGGAAGGGAAAGGAGTTTGTAAGCTGCTCTGAGACACCTTTGGGTAGTGAAGGGCGGGGTATAAATCCAATCTCCTCTTCTTCCTCTTCCTCTTCTTCTTCCTCTTCTTATGAGTTCCTGCACCTCTTTTTCTATGAAATGACTCCTGACAACTGGTCTCCCACAGCTCTGATAGGAAAAATAACTAATGGATACAAGCAATCAAGTGGACATGGGGAAGGCATAGCTGGAGGAGGCCTACTACGGCATGCTATTGACAGAACATGTCATATTAACAGAGTTAGACCATGCCCTTTGTGCCAGTTACTCTGATTAACTACTGAACAAAATTTGAGTTCAGTGGGACTATTAAGATGAACAAACTTTTATTCGAGGTGTAAGCTTTTGTGTGCACGCACACTTCTTCAGATGTACTATTGTTATTGTTGTTATATTGTTTTTGTTTTTTTTATTTTTCTTTATTGATTTTCTAAAACAAAAAGAAAAAAAGAACAAAACAGAAATGGTTATTACAACAAAATGCTTCAGCACTTTTTCTTCAGTAGTATCCCGTCACATATTTCCCCCAACTGGCCTATCAAAGCCATACATCAATCCCTGGAATGTTTTCCTCACAATTACATAATATACTTCTTCAACAATAACCAGTTAAACGGGTATTTTTAACAATCAACTATCTAATAAGCCTAAATTCCATGTGCATTAATTATGGTTGATAGTAAGGATTATCTTGATATTTTTGCTCATGATTATATAATATTCCTACAACACTAACCACGTAAGAATTTCTCATTTATAACAGATGGTTCAGACACGAGAATAATTTTAAGATCCCTATTAGCATTAAGTGTAATTTTTCCAGAAAGAAGGATATTATCTTACTTTTTAGTCTCAATACTTATCCTAATTATAAATTTCCCCAAATAATCTATAATTAAAGGATCCAACATAACTGAGTTCCCTATCTCATTTCATTAAGCTTCTGTCATTCCAAAAACTATTCTCCCAAAAGTTTCCCATACTTTCTTAATATCCTACCAGTGTGCCCCCATAAACCCATTTCCATAATTAATCAAACTTAATTTAATATATTACTCCAGTTCCCCTACCCTTTAATAATTTTCTTACGGTTACATTACACTTCTATGACACTGACCTTATAAACTTCGCTCCCCTTGTCAGTAGCACATCACATAGTTGCACAGCAAAATAACTTTTAACCATCAGCTAAATATTCTTAAATTTTCCAGCAATTATCATTTCAAAAACCATTCGACCTTAATTCTACTTTTCCTTATAACCTACTCTGATCAGACCTGGCAAAAACAAATGTCTTATTCATGTATTATGCACATAAAGAGGGTCATACTATCACATGGTACTCTCTGCTTATTTGTTTTTTGTAACACCTTCTTAACAACTGCACTTAAGTGTCTTATTTCTTTATATTCAAAACATTTGGCTTTCAAATTTTGTCTTTTTTGGTCTGCGAGCAACTATATCCACCCAGATCAGTCAGGTTTCATCCCTAGTTGGGACCTAACAGATAACACCCACAAAACACTAAATATCATTTTGTTGTTGTTCAGTCGCACAGTCGAGTCCGACTCTTCGCAACCCCATGGACCAGCTCCCGCCAGGCCTTCCTGTCTTCCGCTGTCCTCTGAAGTTGGCTCAATTTCATGTTCATTGCATCTTTGACACTGTCTAACCATCTCATCCTCTGCCGTCCTCGTCTTCTTTGACCTTCAATCTTTCCAAGCATCAGGGTCTTCTCCAGTGAGTGCTCCCTTCTCATTTGGTGGCCAAAGTATTTGAGCTTCAGTTTCATTATCTGGCCTTCCAGGGAACAGTCAGGGTTGATTTCTTTTAGGATTGACTGATTTGATCTTCCTGCAATCCAAGGGACTCTCAAGAGTCTTCTCCAGCACCATAGTTCAAAAGAATCTATTCTTCGGCGCTCGGCCTTCCTTATAGTCCAACTCTCGCAGCCATACATGACTACTGAAAGACTATTGAAAGAGGTAGTCAATCTTTAAAGGTACAATTGTGGTCTTAGGGTACTGTCTCAGTGATGATCTGGTTCTTATAGATCCACATGGGTCAATGCAGGGGTAATTCATGAGGACAACCAGATGGATTTCACCGGGCAGCATTCATTTTGGCTTGGCTTGACATTAGTTCTTCCTGGGCTGATTTGAGTCGTAGTGCCGCACTGCCACTGCCTGGCCAGATTGGCCATTACAGGCTTCTTGATGCTGAAGAGGTCTTTTTTCCAGGCTTCCGAGCTTACAAGCTGGACATTCCATTTGCCGGCTAACACCTCCCTATGGGAGTTTAGTGTGCCCACCCTCTCTAAGGAGTGGTACCCGTTAGTCTACTCGCCGAAGCTTTAGAACCGCTGGGTGGACGGCTCAAGTGACAGAGATGCATCAAGGAGCACTCCCAAGCTGTGAACCTACTCCTTCAGGGGGAAAGCAACCCTGTCTAGAACAGGTTGAACACACACACCCCATCCAGTCAAAGGAATCACCCACCAACAGTATCTCTGGTCTTGCTTTGCTTCAGTCCAACACGGCTACCCAACTGATGTCAGTCCTTACATCTGTATTCTCACCAAGAAAGGCCACACATCCTCTTTATTTTATTGCATTTTATTGTATTTCTTATTTGGAATAGTAGATTGGAATAGTGATTGTAATGTAATGCACTGAATAGTAGAATGCAATGTAATTTGGAATGGAAGACTGGAATGTATTTCTCTGGTCTGGTGACAAAGGAGACATAACACTGCACAACCGATCACCCAGTCTTAAAGAAAAGGATGTTGTTAGTTATCTCCATGCTTCAGAGGAGACAGATGGAGTATAACAATAGGGTCTCAAATTAATTACTCTCAGCATTCCACAATTAAGAAGGGTATATTTACACACCAGTCTCCAAACAAATGATAACCATATGACCTAAGCCTGTTTTTGGTCCTTGCGTCTGTTAAACATCTTCATTATGCTGTATGCTAACTTGCTGCTCAGACTCTCTATATATGGACTGGTAACTTCCATTTCACTGTATCTGAAGAAGTGTGCATGCACATGAAAGCTTATACCTTGGATAAAACTTCGTTAGTCTTAAAGGTGCCACTGAACTTGAATTTTGTTCTATTTCTTCAGACCAACACGGCTACCCACCAGAATCTATCTGATTACTACTGTTTCCAGTAAGTGTGACTCTCTGCAGCCCTTAATCTAGGAGTTCATAGCCGAGAACGATGCTTGTGACCTCTTGTGTGCTAAATATGCTGTTCCAGTGAACTACAGCTCACAGAAGGCCCTTTCAGTACTGGTGTCAGCAGAATACTCAAAAGATAGCCTTTGTCCGATAGAGGTTATATCAGTATTACTTAGGAGTGGAAATCAAACTCATACCTAATGTTTTGTGTTTTTTGTTGCAGCAGGCTTTTCAGCAGATCTAACAACCAGATCACTGTGCTGATCCATGAGTCTGCTATTGTAATGTTCATCTTTGTCCTTGTAGCATCCATTCCCCTGCCAGGGGAGGAACTGGGAAGATCCTGCTAGTTAGCAGTAGCCAAATAACATCTTGGTGACTTTATAGCTCTGCAGAGGATTTTAAGTCCTGGGTAGGGATGTGCATTCAATTCGTCCAAACCGAATGCACCCCTGAAAATGGCCCATTCGGGCCCCTTTTGGGCTGCTCCGGGCAGATTCAGATTCTCTGATCTGAATTGGTTTGCCACCGAAATTCAGCTGCCATTCAACCCCATTATATCCTATGGGGCATTGAAGTCAATGGCAAAAACATATGGTATATTCTGGGGGCTGGAGGGGAGGGGGTTTGAGGGAGAGGTTCCAAACCCGCAGGGTAGCTGCTGGAGCCGCTCCCCAAGATGCCCATCAAGTTTCAAGAACATTGGACCAGGGGGTCCAATTCTACGGGGCCCCAAACAGGTTGCCCCATCCCCTCCATTGTTCTTTATGGTAGGAATAAAAGTTACTTTTTCCCCACGGTGCTGTTAGTGGAGTTAGGGGGTGGGGGGGGGGGGGTTTGAGGGAGAGGCTCCAAATTTTCAGGGTAGCTTCGGAAGCCTCTCCCCACATAAACCCCCATGTCCCAAAGCAATTGGACCAGTGGGCTCAATTCTATGGGCACCCAAATAGGTTACCCCCACACCTCCATTGTTTCCAATGGGGAAACCCAGCCAGCAGCGCTTAAGGCAGGCAAGCAGGCAGCACCCAGCGGTCAGACTCTCCCAGAGAATCTCAGGGAAAGTGAACTGCCTTGGGAGGTATAAATAAATAAAAATAAATAAAATTCACAATCCCTCACAAAATACTTGTTCTTACCACACAGGCAACAGTAGAGAGGTGCTCTTCTTGGCAACTTGGTTGTATACCTGGGAGGCTATGTGACAAGCTGTGACATCATCTGAATATTTCTGATGTTATTACATGTTGATCGATGCTTTTCATTAATCACTAGTCTGCATCATTGTGAATGGAGTGCAACAATGACATATATGTAAATACATAGATTTGCCCACTGTTCTGTGGGAACCACTGTTACTGCTAGGTTGGCGGGGGAAACTAGTGCTAGTACTGTGCATTCCTGGGAAACACAAAGTCCAACTAGATTACCCAATGCAAGCCCTGGCACTGATATTATCATTTTGGCTGGATCGCAGGATTGCAGTTCCTATCCTGAATCCCCCCGCCCCCGCAAGAGACCAACATAGAACATGAGGAATATGATTCTCCTATATACTAGCTCATTAGGTAAAGGTAAAGGTTTCCCTTGCTCGAAAGCTAGTCGAATCCGACTCTAGGGTTGCGGTGCTCATCTCCGTTTCAATGCCAAAGAGCCAGCGCTGTCCGAAGACATTTCCGTGGTCATGTGGCCGGCATGACTAAACACCAAGGCGCACGGAACGCTGTTACCTTCCCACCGAAGTGGTCCCTATTTATCTACTTGCAATTTCTTGCTTTCGAACTGCTAGGTTGGCAGGAGCTGGAACTAGAGATGGGAGCTCACTCCATCATGCAGCACCCGGGTCTTGAACTGCTGAACTACCGACCTTCCACAGCCTGCAGTTCAGCGCCTTAACCACTTGAACCACCGCAGCTCCATCACAATAACATGCTGATAATGTTTCCTTATTTACACATAGGATGGTCTCTCCAGCATAAGGGCCAATTCACACAATACAGAGTCCTCATGGCCACCCCAGGTGCCGGAAATCCATGCCTCCCGGATGGGAGAAAGGGCCTTAGCCTTCTTCCCCAGTGCTATTCTCATTACAGTGCTAGCTCATTACAATAGTTTAAATTTGACAGAAATATACCTGCTTCTCTTGACGTTGAACTTTACTCCTATAAAATGATTGTAGGGTATGAAAGATGAACCCCTTTCGCCCCCCAAAATTAATTTCCATGACTACATTAACAAGCAGGTCTGCACACTTTCTATCTTTCAAGGCTTCTATGCCTGACTGCATTTATGTTCTCATTTAGCATCTCAAAATGGGCACTTTCTTTCAAGAAGGATTACTGCATGAATCACCTGCTTAGTTAATCTGACTTATTAGCATACTGTCACCCATTAACTGCATTATAACAACTACAGTTCTCACTACTCTTCCTCCCCCCCCCCATGCACTTCAAAACAAACCTCTTGAGAACTGCGAGGACATGTGTTGCCTTCTGTCTTCTACAGTCTTTAATATTTACCAACCCAGCACAATATCAGTGGGTAGCTTTGGGAACAATGATATTAATAATTATATCTTGCAAATCCCTCTCTCCTTCCCCCCCCTCAGTCCATAATCTTTTCTGATGATTTATTAGAAAGTATGCTAAAATGAAGTCAACACTGCAGGAAGACTCTTTAGAATCCAAGCAACTCCCAGACATTTTTCAGACTTCAAATAAAGACACGGAGGAGCAGCATTACAGATTTCTTTTTCTTATGTATGGTAATTCATAACAGGCAGGTTGAAGCTAACATCCCTAGTAAGAAAATTAACCATTCAGAACATGATCTTATTGCTCACAAATATTTTAGGTGTATATTGCTATTCACAAGGGCACACGCTTTAGAATTCATTTAAGATTTGTGGGTTCTTGGAAGCATGATTCTATTAGGTAAGCATGCATTGCAAACTAGGAATATTCTTTTTCATAGAGGTGATTCTGGAAACGGTAGGTGCATAAAATATTAGGAGAGATGGGCCAAGCCAGTGCCTGCAGATCTATCTGAAATTGTCAAGGAAAGGACCAGCATCTCAATATTTTCCACTTTAATAAGTTAAAATCAGCATCTAATTCAATATAGTGGCCCTTGGATAAGTCATTTGATTTTCTGAGATCCTGAGAGACTTTCCCAATATTACGAGTATGTTCGTACTATTTTTAAAATGCATGTAAACAGCCACAAAGTAGCACAAAAAATAGCCTTGAGTAGCTCCGACTGTTCATGCACACTCTTCATGCCTCATTGTTCATGTAGAGTACAACATGGAACCCCCTGGAAAGCTTTGACTGTAGGTTGGATTCAGACAAAATTTCCCACGAATGGTAGGTACTTCTGTCTGCAGAACAAAACTTTCCAGTCTCCCTGTCTCCTGCTGCAGGCCTCTGATCTCCCTGAAAGGCTGCTTATGGTGAACAGGGGACTCTCATGAATGACCTGAGGAGCAAATCAGGAGTCTGCAGCAGGAACAGAAAATTACACCTACCCATCCATTAGCGGAAAATTTAGCCTGGCTCCAATGCAGTGAAAGGAGATGTTGACCCCTTTCATCTTAGCTAACACCTTTCCCTGTCACACAAGATGAGGGGTGAGGCCAATTCCTTGCTATTCAGTTACTTTTCACCTGCTGCAGAGGTAGGGTTGCCAGGTCCCTCATCACACCAGCAATGTCCAGGCAATGCTTTGGTATATAGACAAAAACTCTATGGCAGAAGTGGTTTTCACCATTAAAGCGTGCTATGCACCACTACGGAGTCTATCGTTTGTACGGGCGACCACCCACTACATAACAAGTTAAAATCAGCATCTAATTCAATATAGTGGCCCTTGGATAAGTCATTTGATTTTCTGAGATCCTGAGAGACTTTCCCAATATTACGAGTATGTTCGTACTATTTTTAAAATGCATGTAAACAGCCACAAAGTAGCACAAAAAATAGCCTTGAGTAGCTCCGACTGTTCATGCACACTCTTCATGCCTCATTGTTCATGTAGAGTACAACATGGAACCCCCTGGAAAGCTTTGACTGTAGGTTGGATTCAGACAAAATTTCCCACGAATGGTAGGTACTTCTGTCTGCAGAACAAAACTTTCCAGTCTCCCTGTCTCCTGCTGCAGGCCTCTGATCTCCCTGAAAGGCTGCTTATGGTGAACAGGGGACTCTCATGAATGACCTGAGGAGCAAATCAGGAGTCTGCAGCAGGAACAGAAAATTACACCTACCCATCCATTAGCGGAAAATTTAGCCTGGCTCCAATGCAGTGAAAGGAGATGTTGACCCCTTTCATCTTAGCTAACACCAGGGCTCTAGTCGGGGGGGAGCTCTCAGGTACGGAGCTCCGGAAGAGAACCTCTAGGGGGCGGGGCGGTCACGTGGTGAAGCCCCGCCCCCTTCTTTACCCCGCCCTCTGCTTCGATCCTCATTCCGTTTGGGAATGAGGATGAAGCAGGAGGGTAAGTAGCCGGGCCTTCTGACACACTTCCGGTGATGTCAGGGGGTGTGGCCTTCTGTCACTTCCGGTGATGTCAGGGGGCGTGGCATATGCAAATAAGTTATGCTAATGAGTTATGCTAATGAGCTCCGGCGGCTCTTTTTCTACAACAAGACCCCTGGCTAACACCTTTCCCTGTCACACAAGATGAGGGGTGAGGCCAATTCCTTGCTATTCAGTTACTTTTCACCTGCTGCAGAGGTAGGGTTGCCAGGTCCCTCATCACACCAGCAATGTCCAGGCAATGCTTTGGTATATAGACAAAAACTCTATGGCAGAAGTGGTTTTCACCATAGAGTACCATAGCAGCCTGGTCCTTCCCATTTCTCCTGGTAAGTTCCCCCACTGGACAGCTAGGCCTGGTGGTGGGGGACCACCGCCTCCAATGGGAGGTCTGGCAACCCTATGGAGAGGAAAGAAGCACCCTGGAAAAGATTACTGTTGTGTAAGGTACTGGTGGTTTATCCTAGTGAGAGATCCTCCAAACTCTTCTATGATGCAGGAGTGTAGCATTATGGCACCTACAGGGCAAATGATCTGACTGAGCCTAAGATGATGTTTACCTTCTGAAGATTCTGTAACTATACTTCCACTAGAATCAATTATGGAATGACCAACAAAAAAGGAGACACTCTATTCTGGAAAAAAGTTCAAAATCTTATGAGTTATTTCCTTTGAACACCATCCATACACAAAACCAGGAGGCTTGGCATATGCCAGGGATGGCCAAACTTGCTTAACATAACAACCACATAGAATAAACGTCAGATGTCCAAGAGCCAGATGACGTGAACAAATATTACAGACATGTTTTTATTGAATAGCATGCAAATTTGCTTTTTATTACCATTAAACGAGACTGCCAAAAATAAAAACAAAAGGGATAAAAATAGATATTGATAACGGTATTTATTTGTCCAATGATATTTGTAGGCTTGGGGGGGGGGCTTTGAGAATGCATTTCAAGCTAAAGTTACTTTCTTTCTCTACTCCTCCCTGCCTCAAGCCTACCCAGGAAGGGGAACACTGGCTGGGGAAGGGAAGACCGATCGGGGAGGCATGCCTCCCCTTCGCTTCCCCAGCCACCCTGCCGGGAGCCACACCATATGTGTGAAAGAGCCACATGTGGCTCCCGAGTCACAATTTGGCCACCCCTGGCAGATGCTATGACTCTGAATATATTCTGCTTAAGGCAGGGAGGTCCTGTGCTTCAATGACGATGGATCAGACGGAGAGGAGCAGTTGGGAGAAGCCCAATCATAGTACTGCCTCTCAGAATTAATAGGCCACTCACCCTTTCAGCTCTTCTTGCTCCCTCCTAGGGAGCATGATAATGAACAGTTATTAATATTTGCACTACCACCCTTCTGTTCTGAACAAACAATAAAACTGGAAAGGTTCATTTTACATTTTGCAGCGTAACTATTTAGAAAACTTACTCAAGAGAAAGATATAAATAGAAATATGCCTGCTTTTTCTGCAAGGCACACACATGCTGGAAATACATAGAAACAATGTTATAGAATAGAAAAATATTAAATTTGCCTATGCCAAGAAGACAGTGCCTCAATACCTTTGCTCGTCACTGCAGCACTTACATTTATTCAGGCCACAGGCAACCATAACGTTTATGAAAGCAAGCAAAGTGAGTCCAATGATACACTGAAATTGAACTTAGAGAAGTAGATTACTGTAAATATCATCATGATACCTTACCCTCTCTTTGCAAGTAATACCCATCGAACATTCTATGGCAGGAGCAAAGTATTTAAAGTATTCTAAAAAAATTAATAATGGGTTACATCCAATAACACCTTTCTGCTAAGTCTGCTTTTGATGGAGAAAGACTGTCAGAGGGAAATCTTTCTCCACCAGAGGAAGACTTGGAAAAAAATCATTGGTTCTAATGTAGTAGAAAATAATAACTGGACCCAATCCCACACTTTCTGCAAGTATCTACACCTCAAGCAACATCCAGAATTTCATCAGTTTCTACACTAACAGGAACAACAATTCCAGCACGAAACAATAACTTGAATGAGGTTAGTGATCTACATGCCAGTCACTGACTAGAAAAATCACTGTACTCTCTGATCCCTGCACCCTTCAGCCTTTTCTCTTTGGAGTTTGCAGCTAAGGCACAATCTCTTGAATGCTAAGCCTGTGCCTTTCCACTGAGTTATGGCTCTGCCTAAGTTCCTTTCAGTACTTGACTAGAAGACTGGAAGCCTTTGCTGTGATGGATGAGCTGGGGGAATAATGTTATGGTCTTGACCATGTGAAACTCTAAGGCCCCGGTAGAACCCCTATGCTGGAGCGTAGTGCCTTCACTGTACAACCATGCATTGGCACCAGTGTATCTTCTACTTACGCACTAGCATACTTTGGAGTTATGTGGGCATACAGGGTAATTAGCCTCCTAAGGACATCGGAGGCTGGCTTCAGGGCTGCACTTTTAAGGTTAAAGGAGCATTTTGAATTCGGCTTGGAAATGGCCTGGAAGCCAACAAAAATGATGAATCAGAAAAATAGGTCCAAGTTTGTGCTCTGACTACCTTATTCTGCACCATCTGTAATTTTTTAATAGTTTCAAAGGCAACTCTATACACAGTGTGTATGTAAGGAATCTAATCCGGATGTGACCAACGCACCTGTGACAGTGGATTCAAAAGGTAAGAGTAGTCCAACTAGTTTCCAGACATTTTGGCAGCATGTCCAAAGGACGTTTCTAGTGTAATAAAGCAAGTGCAACTAATGGACCTTCTTTATCCTTTCTCCAAGAATTTAGAATGGATATTATAAATGAATCTGACATATTTTGATGTTAGGATAAAAATCTCTACAAGTAATCTGCAAAATACATATGTAAGATTCTGCGCATTATCAGATTTTCAGCTGTTCTCATTTAATATGTTGAAAACCATGTCACTTATTTAGATTAATGAATATTAATTTAGGAGAACAGTTATCCATTCCTGATGTAGCCAGATATAATTAACCCACTGTCTTCCTTTTAAAAAATGTTGTACTTAGATTTATACACTGCTGTATGCCTAAGACACAGTACAGATAATAATATTTATAACAATTAAGATATACCTAAACTGGATGGATAAAAATCAAAGATTAAAAAAAATTAATTGGGATTTTATTTAAACCAGGTTTTTAAAAAGTTATAACTAGAATCTCTTATTTAAAATAATTTGGTTGCAAATGGACATTTGAATTTAATATAAACATGTTAAAGTCTACATTGTGACTATTTTTTGCAACTCTGGGAAAGGGTGTCAATGAAAATCAGGGAAAGGGACTGGATAGACGTTTAACCCTCCCCCCACAGTCATCCTGATCTTCAAATAAATCAGATAGGGCTGCTAATTAGTTTTTAAAATACTAAAAGGGTTCCTAATGAATTAGCATTTCAGAAATATTTAATAATATTTTTTCAGTACATTTAACAACAACCTAGAGAGGTAGGCTACCCTCTCTAGATTCAAAACAATAGCCACCAGAACCCCTTTTTAACTAGTCCCGGCTTTCCCCAAGGGAGGGATTTCAAACCTTTAGGTTAGCCTCTGGGACATAACACATTGGACAACTCAATCTAGAGCTGCCCAGTTAATCTTACCAAGGTAGCTTGTATGGCGAGCAGAAGGCACAGGAGTTTAGCCTTGGAACTCAGTTACAACATCAAAACAGGTTAGAAACAAGGATAATATTTTATTCAGTCAGAGCTTAGCCATTAGACTAATAAGGATTTCAAAACAAGAAAGACTAGGGCAGTTTTCTGCCTTCACTAAACATAATGCTGCATATTTACCAAGTCAGGAACAATTATCAGTCCAGAATAGTCCATTGTGATAATCCAGTAGCCCCAAGGGATATGGAGCAAGAAGTCCATCTTTGCCAACCATGTACTCAGCTCACCAAGCAATCCTTTGTTCTCCAACAGACCAGATGGCAGTACAGCCTTTCAGGTGAACAGCACACACGAGCAGCAGAGAGAGCAGGAACAGAGAGCTCTCTTCCAAGGGACCAGACAATTAAACCCCAATTCCCTTCTTGACCAGCCATGGGCAGTAGCCAATCACGAACGGACAGAGGGTGTGTCCAATTGGTGGGTTGCCATAGTTGCAACATCTGAATGGCTAGGACTCTGGAGGCCACACCTGCAGTCATGTGACCCCAACCCTCCAGCTTCTCCATGATGTATGTGACATGGCCCCTGTAGCCTTAAAGCAGGCGCCTTGAAGTCTAGCTCTTCCACTTAGAGGTGTGAAAGAATGTGTGGTTATATGGCATGCTATTGAGGCCATCTGGGCCTCACCATTTGGCTTGCAAGAGGAAGTAAGCCACAGCATATCAAAGACAGAACAGGAGAAGGCAGAAGGCTTTTAGAAATCAATATTTCTATACAGTCCTTTAAAATGGTAATAACAGTTCAGAGAGCTAAGTTTCAATTCATGAAAATGAGCAGGTGTTACAGTGTTAAACCTATGCATGGCGTGGGGCAATCTGAAGCTGCAGCAATTTAGTTTTTATAGAGTGATCGATATCTATGATTTGTCCTACGTTAAATGAGACTTGCTTCCAAATACGTGCATACAACTGGAGTGTTAGCCTTTATGTAAGTGAGTTTGCTTCCTATTCTTGCATATATGCAAGAGTGCATATGTGCCCTCTGGGTTGGGAAATTCCTAGAGATTTGTGGGTGAATCCAGAGAAGAGGAGAGCTTGGGAGGGGAGGGGCCTGAGCAGGTTATAATGCTATAAAGTCCACCCTCCAAAGCAGCCATTTTCTCCAGGTAACTGATCTCTGTAATATGGAGATAAATTGTAATTCTGAAAGATCTCCAGGCTCTACCTGGAGGTTAGCAACACTGGCCTTGTCTCCAAGTAGACATGATTCTTTAGTACAAAAATAAGGTGGAGGGCAGGACCAAAAGATTTGGATTATATACCTAAATTGTAAAGAAGTTCTACTTAGTTACAAACTGGTACGTGCTAAATATTGTAGCAAGCAATACATGGACTTGTTCAGACATGGACTTGTTCAGAGCTTGCTGTGGTGCCCACACGTGATAGAGCCAAGTCTATCCCCTTTTCCAGTATCTGCCAATCCCTTTTGTAAACTGGTGATCTGGAGCCAGAAACAAATCCTAGAGCAACCAAAGACGTTACTTCTGGTTTTGCCTGGCAATAACCCCATGGCAGTTGGACGTTGCAGCCTGGCAACCCTAGATCTACGTGTTAAAAAGGTTGTAGTGGTTATCTGAAAGGTTAAGAAAGCTTGACAGTTCCTGGAACTCTCTACTCTCCATTTTTTGAAAATTATATAGGTATCCTGAACATCCCCAATTCTCTTTCTCTCTCTCTCTCTCTCTCTCTCTCTCTCTCTCTCTCTCTCTCTCTCTCTCACACACACACACACACACACAAATTCTAAATAAAACTTTTTCTTGTTGTGTTCTGTCTCTGTTCTCCTCCTTGGTATTGAGGGCAGAAAGGGTTATAACTGGGTTTACTAAGACAGGAGAGTGGGTAAGTCATGTGGATGTGGAATTTTTAAAACAGAGACCATGGAATGAGCAGGCAAATCTAGTTTATATACAGGAAATTCAGCTTGTTGGTGAGTTTTTTTAAAAAAATAAATAAAGGAAAGGTAAAGGTTCCCTTGCTCAAAAGCCAGTCGAGTCCGACTCTAGGGTTGCGGTGCTCATCTCTGTTTCAAAGCCGAAGAGCCAGCGCTGTCTGAAGACGTTTCCGTGGTCATGTGGCCGGCATGACTAAACACCAAGGCGCACGGAACGCTGTTACCTTCCCACCAAAGTGGTACCTATTTATCTACTTGCAATTTCTTGCTTTCGAACTGCTAGGTTGGCAGGAGCTGGAACTAGAGATGGGAGCTCACTCCATCATGCGGCACCCAGGTCTCGAACTACTGAACTACTGACCTTCCACAGCCTGCAGTTCAGCGTCTTAACCACTTGAGCCACCACAGCTCCTAAATAAAGGAAACACATAGATAAAAAGGTGCTTTCCAAATGATTATTGTAGTGCACTATCCTCAGACTTTAGCAATGCAAGCATCCCCATTTTGATTTGACTTTAAAATTTTCATCGACCCCCCCCATCTTCCACCACATACTGGGTATCTCCTTTTCAAATTGCACATAACAAGCCATGTATACCCAATGAAATTCTTAGTTCCTCAGAACAATACAACGAAATCCTTATCTGCTATGCTTTAAAAGCTACTTTAAGAAAATATTTGTATTTTCTGAGCATAGCGTGCAAGGTCAGGTCTTAGAGTGTCAGTGCCACTCTGTCATCTTGGTGCTTGGGGGGGGGGGTCAACAGTGGGAGGGCTTCTAATGTCCTGGCCCCCCTGGTGGACCTCCTGATGTCACTGGTATTTCTGGCCACTGTGGGATACAGAGTGTTGGACTGGATGGGCCTTTGGCCTGATCCAACATTGGCATCAATGTACTGTAGTTTGTTCTCATACCTACAACTAGAATTCCCAATCTAGGATTAAACAGTTGAACATAGTAACAAATGGTAGTTTTTTGTAAAGCAAGAAGTCTTAATTTGCTGAACAACATTTGAAGGAAGGAGAGAAGCAGAGAAGATATATGCAAACCGGGGGACTTCTAAAGCTCACCCTTGCACTAACAACCCACAAAGGCTCTATTCATATATTTCCCAACATCTTCTCGATTTCAAGTTGTTAAACAGACATATTTCTGCAGAACTATTTGGACTGTGTAGCTTGAGATGACCGTGCACCAGTCGTAACTTTTCCACTTAACCTAGCTCAAAGTTTGTTGTGAGAATAATGTATACCAACCTGAGATCCTTAGAGGAAGAGTGAAAAAAAGATAGATTTTAGCTATCATCCCACACTGTATGAGGTTCTATTTTGCAAACCAATCTGTTTTACCTGCTGTAGTAGACAGTATGTATGCTTGTTTAGAAAATGCATTAATTACTAAATGGGAAACTTGCTTTAAATTATTCTTTTTTGGGGGGTAATGTTAAACTTCTTGGTTTGAATCAATCTGCTAGCAGAGGAGGAGCACTAATCTAGCATAAAGGACGTAAAATGAGGCAAGGCTGCCGCTTCTCAGGGTGATACCATCGCCTTTTATGAATTCAATTCTAATATAATGTGTGAGGACATATTATGCTACAATTTATGGGGGGGAGGAATAAAAAAAAGCATAGCACTAAAAATAGCAGGGATTCTTGTTTTTTCGTTTGAACCATTAAAACACTTAGATTTTCAAGGCCTATATTTTAATATCTGTTGGAAAAGACTGATATTTGATGGAAAGACTGTCCCCTTGTGGGTAGGAATGTAAATAAAAATGAGACAGAAAGGGGAATAAGAAATTACTTGAGCCTAAATGATGGTATGAAGATACATTTATAGTTGCATTGCTGAAGCCAAGCAATCCTGGGACTACCCAGCATCTGATATGACAATGATCTCTTTGGAGGGGTAGCTGGATTTTAAAAAAATCCCATTAAATTACATAAACAATTTGGCAAGACTAGGATTTCTGTAAACATATCTTGAACCATCCAGCCTTAATAGCTACCATTACATAAATGGCAACTGATCAGCCTGTATAGTTAAACTGTACAAAAACTTCAGTTCTTCCTGCCCAGAGTGTTTTATTCTGCTGTGTCCTCTTTCTTTAAACTTTTAGCTGACTTGTAACTCAAATGTTCTACTTCCTCTTTACAGGCTGTAGAAATCTGCAGCGGTTTCCACAGTGTGTACTAACTTTAAAAAGGGGTGTGCGGCCCTCTCATATATTCTAAGATACAGGCAGGAACATGCTAAACTTTTAAGGCACAATCCAGTTAGAAGTTAAGCTCCTTTGGTCCCTTTCATTTCAATGGGAGAGAACTTATGCTTAACTCTCCCACTGAGAGCTGTGAGGTATTAAGGTGCTAAGCTCTGGCTGGATCATGCCCAAATATGCAATCTAGAAATCTGGCATAATCTATGATCCAATTAGCCAAATTAAAACCACAAAATATATATTCCTATGTCACCCAACTAGATCAAAGTACTGCTTTAACTGGGACATGTTACCCAAATCAGCATACACATGAAAGTCTCACAACTTGCAAAGACATCCCCTTCCTAGCATGAATCAAACACATGTATTTTGAGGTGCTTTAAAATATACTGGGGATCTTTAATCTTGCATATACCAAGGTCCAAATTCAGACTAACACTTGAAAGAACGAGGAGGAATAAGCTTTCTTAAACAAACAAAACAAATTAGTAGAAAATAAACCAGATTAAGTTAAGCGATACAGTAGAGCAGAATGGAGTTTTACAGAAAGGAAGAACGCAATGGTAAAAAGAGATACAATCCTAAAACCTTTCCCTAGTGAACTGCCTAACTAGGGAAACAGACTAGGAGGAGGGGAAAACAAGGCATAGGAGTGTGGTCTCAGAGAGGAGGAGGGTCTCTTGGCCTCTGGAGCTGAAATTGACCAGGCAGGAAAGAAAGCACAGCAAAATGGGTCCATGGAGTGAAGGAAGAATTAAGAGGCCAACCATAGAGGTGGAGGTAACTGGATGAGTCCAAAAAAGCTACAACACTGGGGCTGTGGGGTAACTCTTTTACTGAGAATGGGAAGGGGAAGAGGTGCTGGCACTGGAACGTGAGAGTGATGAAAACGCAATCTTTTCGAAGATGAACAAGTTTCAAAAGAGATTCTTTGTTTGCATTGTGGAGGGAAGGCTTTCCTTTTCATGTTGAAAGTAAAAAAAATGTTTCCTTGGGGCGATTCTAAAATTAGATATGTAAGTATCTATGGCCAGGTACTTGTCATGGTTGAGGAAGGGCAGTAATTTTCCTGTCCAGGCATTAAGATGTGGGGGGAATTGCTGGAATCAGCCCATTGCTTATTGTTTTGGAGATGTGGGTCATTCATTAAGATCCGATTATCAGAGAGGAGGCTTGGAGGTCCTTGGGAAAAGTGGCTCTCAAATCAATCCCTCTTAGGATGGACTTTGCATGATTGGTGGAGGAGCTGCCCTGCATTCCTTTATGCCTTTAGCATGACTCACTGCCATTTCATATTAGTTTAAGACAGACTCCATCTATTATTTCTAGGCCCATACTGAGATAAAACTGTACAAAATGGGGATCAAACAGTACAAAAATGAGGGTCCCCATGGGGTGAGTGTCCCGGGGCTTTTTACAGTACAAGATTGGTGATGGCAACCCTATCCAGAAGTTAGCATCAGCAAAATAAGAGCCACATTTGTAAAAAGTGAAACTTGAAATGTAACAGAGAAAGCTAGCAGCTATGTTAAAGTAGTATAAAGAAAACCTTCAAAAAAAAGCACTGTTTTGCATGCTGAGAGGAGCAGAACACATCTGGACTGCTGTTCCATAATTTTGGGGCCATGACAGAAAAGAAACAAGCTCAAACTGAAGCTAACCACAGAAGAGCCCACTGAAGAGAGCTGAGGGCCAACCTACACTGGAGAGCAGATCTATATCTGGTTAGGCAATTCTCCAGCATCTGGTTCTCAGACTGTGAAAGGCTTTAAGGGTAAGAACCAGCTCCAATAATTGAAAACAAGCAGCCAGCCAATGAAGCTGTTTTAATATCAGCATAGTGTGCTCGTGATGTGAAACTCCTGCCAACAGATGAAGTGCCATGTTATACCAGATGATGTTTCTGAGCGTTCCACTCATTCTAGAACAGAAAATATTTCATTGAAAAAAGTTTCTATGTTCTCTTCTTTCCAAATGTTGATCAAAATTTCCACTTTTGGGGTGGGGTATCTTTCCTCCCTCCAGGTATTTTTTTCTCTTTTTTTTGCCTTCATAGCTCTAGGCTTCCAGTATATCTGGTCTTGAACTGCAGCAGTCTAGCTCTATATAGCACGCTTGCTCTGTCTCTTTGACTGCTGAGGCTTGGGGAGCAAAGGAATTGCTCATTCTACCCCTAATCTCAGTGAAACAGTGTTGGAGAAGGTATATTTTCTGTCTGACCATGTTTGAGGCAAAGCACCATTCTTCCCTCCCCTCAAGGGTTAACCTGTAGATAACTGACCTGGCTCTTTCTTGCAGGTGTCCTGAATTAACGGTTTCAGCCTGCCTGGCACCTACCAGTCCAAGGCCAGAGGCATTAGCTCCTCATGTTGCCAGTGTTGGGAGGGGGAAGATCAGGAGTGATGATGATGTAAGATTCTAGAGAATTCTCCTGAAGGCGTGTCAGGATTTATTAATAATGATAATAGTAATAATAAACTGAGAAATATGGATAAAATGGAGAAAGGGAGACCAATGCTGTAAGTCGCTTTGGGTTACCAATAGCAAAAACAAAGGGATGTAAATATTTTGGACACAAAGAGGTCACATGCTCCCGCCCACTGATATTTTTCTTTTTTTCTACCTGATCCTGAACTCCCCCCAACAGTCCTTGCATTCTGTTAGGCTGTGAGCAATCTTAGTCCTTAAAGGGGCACTATTCAGGGTTCTCTATTTTAAAATTAATAAACAAATATTATTCTGCATTCCTGGGAAACCAGGTAAACATACCTTGATGGATGGGTCCATTTTATTGTCATACTGACGGGCAGACGGGCCCCCACAAGGGCAACACCCCCTCCCAAATGTGCCCTGCACCCCCACCAAAGCCATGCCCCCCCTGGGCCATGAGAGATTGGTGTGTGGGGATTCTCGGTGTGATGGAACACACGTGCGGAGACAGGGTCCTTGGGTCAAGGTTGGGGAGAGAAGGGCACTGCCACTGAGGACACAAACCGGCAGTGGCTTCGGGTCGTAGGGGGGCAAGGTCCACTGAGGAGGGGAGCCAGTAGCAGCTTCGGGCCATGAGAGATTGGCGTGGGAGGAGCCTCAATGCAGCGGAGCATGCGCATGCATGCTGGCAAGAGGGGCCTCGGGGCAAGGTTGGAGAGAGAAGGGTGCTGCTGCTGAGGAGGACACAAGCCGGTGGCGGCTTTGGGCTATGAGCAATGTTCCCTCTAAACTGTGGAGTCTTGTGAGCAGAAATCCTACTTTGTGAGTTACTGGCCTTAAAGTTGTGAGCCAGCGATTTGGCTACTGCATCAGTTCGTTTGCTCTGGAGCCCTCCTTCCTGAGCTAAGACAAAAATGTGTGAGCTGGAGGCTGAAAAACTGTGAGCTAGCTCACATTAACTCAGCTTAGAGGGAACACTGGCTATGAGAGATCGCGGAGGGGGGGCTTGGTGTGGCGGAGCAAAGGAGTCTGTTTTTTCTTAAGCAGACCAGTGATTGCGTGATGGGCTGGCGCCAGCGGCTAAAATCCTTGGGAGAGGGGGCCCAATAGACACATAATGGGCTGCTCTCCACCACGCTAAATCACCCCACGGACAAAAAAAACCCCTGTCCCCCTAACACAATTTCCTGGCTGCGGGCCTGCTGACTGGCACTGAACCATGACGTTTGCTATTATAGGGACCAAGCTAGGGTCTCTCACTCATCTAGGTCAAGTAATTCCAGCGAAGGGATCTAGTGGTGGCCTTGAGTATCGCTACTGAAGAATTGGCGGCGGCGGCGACGGCGAGCTCCTGTGTCTGTATCTGTAAGCGCTTTGTCAAGAGACTTCACCGGTTGAATTCCTTGCCTTACAACGTCCCGTTGAAACCAAGAGACGCAAAACAAAGAAGCGGCAGAACAGCTCCCCCTCCCCAGAAAGGGGAACTGCGTCTGCTCACCCTCCCCACGGAGGGCTGGAGGGGGCGAAAAAGGCTGCTGCAGGAGCTAGAAGCGTCCTGCCCAGACTCCGGGTGGGGCACGAGAGGCTCGCCAGGCCGCCCAGGCTTGCGAAAACTCCGAGCCGCGGCAGGAAAAGAGCCGGCAGAGGAAGGGCGGGCTCTGCTTTGCCCGCGCCTCAAGTGACTCCGGCGGGCCTCCTGACCGGGGAGCTGCTGCAGCGCCTGCTGCTATTGGCACATGGCCCAGCCTGGAGCCTCCTGCGAGCCCCAGAACGTGCTGCTGGCCAAGATCGTGATGGCCGGGGAGCCCGACGTGGGCAAAACTGCCATCCTGAGGTGATACACGCAGACCTCGCAGTCGCAGCCCGCTTCCTTGATTACCACCGTCAGTAAGTCAGAGGAGCTCCACCTCCCCTCCCCCGTCTCATCTCTGCCCGGTGACACCTTTCCCGCCAGCAGCCCTGGACACGGACACCGTCATCTCTGACGCTGCTCCTTCTCCCCACCAGCTTTGATTTAAAAGCAGCTATTTCCGTGTGCAGCTTTGATTTAAAACCAGCTATTTCCGTGTCAGCTCTGGCAGAGCGTAGTGTCAGCACTTAGGGAGGTTTATTATGTATGGTTTCCTCTAAGCGCCAAGACTGCAGGAGGGAAGTGACAGTTCTGCCCGAAGATCTCTGTGAAGCTTAAAAGCTTGACTCTTTAGCAGCTGCCTGCTAGTCATTCAAGCTAATGTGTAAAGGGAGCCAGGATGGTGCAGTCGGTCTCTGCGCCAGATGACTGGAAAATAGCAAAGTCGCCCCCATTTTTTAAAACGGGGTCCAGAGGGGATCCAGGAAATTGCAGGCCAGTTAGTCTAAACATCTGATCTGGGTAAGTGAGTAGAAACTGTTATTAAATTGAGAACTAGGAAGCACATTGAGGAAGGAAGGATGAGAGAACATCAGCCTCATCGCTTCTGCAAAGGGAAGTGCTCTTGGAGTTCTTTGAGCAGGTTAACAAGCATGAGGATAAGGGTGATCTGGTCGATATCATATTTAGACTTCCACAAGGCTTTTGACAAGGTACCTCACAAAAGACTGCAGGCTAAATTTAGTCATGGTTACATGTCAGCTGCGGTGGCTCAAGTGGTTAAGAAGAAGAAGAGATTGGATTTATACCCCGCCCTTCACCACCCAAAGGTGTCTCAGAGCGGCTTATAAACTCCTTTCCCTCCCCCTCCCCACAACAGACACCCTATGAGGTGGGTGGGGCTGAGAGAACTCTGACACAAACTGCTCTTTCAGGAACAGCTGT
This sequence comes from Gekko japonicus, assembly GCF_001447785.1. Classification (NCBI taxonomy): domain Eukaryota; kingdom Metazoa; phylum Chordata; class Lepidosauria; order Squamata; family Gekkonidae; genus Gekko; species Gekko japonicus. The sequence goes on from NW_015168064.1 coordinate 121,079, forward strand.
GCCAGAGCTTGTGACTGACCCAAGGTCACATCAGCAGGTGCAAGTGGAGGAGTGGGAAATCAAACCCTGTTCTCCCAGATTAGAGTCCGCACACTTAACCACTACACCAAACTGGTTAAGACGCTGAACTGCAGGCTGTGGAAGGTCAGTAGTTCAGCAGTTCAAGACCCGAGTTGCTGCATGACAGCGTGAGCTCCCATCTCTACTTCCAGCTCCTGCCAACCTAGCAGTTCGAAAGCAAGAAATTGCAAGTAGATAAACAGGTACCCCTTCGGTGGGAAGGTAACAGCGTTCCGTGCGCCTTGGTGTTTAGTCACATGACCACGGAAACGTCTTCAGACAGCGCTGGCTCTTTGGCTTTGAAACGGAGATGAACACCGCAACCCTAGAGTCAGACTCGACTGGCTTTCGAGCAAGGGAACCTTTACCTTTTTAAATGTCACGAAACAGTTTGCACTGGCAAATGGAGGGTTCTCACAATGGAGGGAAATGAGCAGTGGAGTCCCACAAGAATCAGTATAGGGACTGATGCTGTTTAATTTGTTCATAAATTATTTGGAATTGGGGGACAGGGCAAGTAGCGTAGAAGCCAAGTTTGGAGATAACAGCAATTTATTCAGGATGTTGAAACCCAAGGCAGACTGTGAAGAGCTCCAGGAGGACCTTTCTAAATTGGGTGAGTGGGCAACAGTGTGGTAAATGAACAGCATGGGTAAGTGTAAGGTGATGCACATTGGAAGAAAAAAGTCCTAATTTTAAATATCTGCTGATGGGCTATGAACTGGCTGAGAGTGAGATTGAAAGAGATCTTGGGGGTTGTTGTGCAAAGTTCAATAAAAATGTGTGGCAGTAGTGAAAAAAGGCAAACCCCTGCTAGAAATTATTAGGAAAGGGACTGAAAATAAACTGGCCAATAATGCCCTTGTATACAGCTGTGGTGAAGCCTCATTTAGTATTCCGTGTGCAGTTCTGGTTGCTGTGTCTTAAAAGGATATTGCAGAACTAGAATGAAGTACAAAGAAGGTCAACCAAGATGGTGGTGAAGCCTCATTTAGTATTCCGTATGCAGTTCTGGTTGCTGTGTCTCAAAAGGATATTGCAGAACTGGAATGAAGTACAAAGAAGGTCAACCAAGATGGTTAGGATGTTGGAGCATCTTTCCTATAAGGAAAGGGCAGAAAAGACGGCTAAGGGGAGACACGATAGAAGTTTATAAAATTATGCATGGGGAGGAGAGAGTGGGTAGAGGGAACCTTTTCTCCCTGTCCCATAATATTAAAACTAAGGGGCACCAAATGCAATTGTTGGGAAATAGGTTCAGGACAGACAAAAGGAAACACTGCTTTACTCAATGAGTAATTGAACTGTAAAATATACTGCTGGTGGACATACTGGATATTAGCACTTTAAAAGGGGATTTATGAAAGAGAGGTCCATCAGTGGCTACTGGACATAGTGACTAAGGGGAATCTCCATATACGGAGGTAGTAAATCTCTGAATACCAGTGCTAAGAGGCAGCATCAGGGAAAGACTTTGGCCTCTATGTCCTGTTTGGCCCTCCAGGACAACTGGTTGGCTGCTGTTTGAAACAGCATGCTGGACTAGAGGGGCTGATCCAGCAAGCTGTTCTTACGTTCATAAATGGTTATGATGTACAAATCTATGCCCTATGTGATGCCATGGCTGAGTTGAAATCACACAGTTAGAGTCCAGTGAGTTAGATTAATATCTGTTTATTGCAAGAAACAGGAATACAGGACTGGGTCAGCTAGCACCCAATAACTCCAAGCTGTATTCTCCCTTAACCAGGAAGGGTAGAGGGTCTTATACCCCAAGTGACATCATATATAATTTACACATTCAAGAACCTTTAATTGGTACCAAGCAGTTAACATCATAAAAGCATCATTTGACTCTAAACCTTACTATTGGTCTCTCCTGATACTGGTCATGTATCTCAGTGAGTGCATTTATTTATCTAGTCTTCAGAACAATGGGAAACATTAGAGAACACTGGGGGCCCTCTCTGGCCTCGCTTATGGAGAACTAGCTGATAAGGGCTGTGATTCATGTTACCCTTAGCTCTTGACGTCCTTGCAACTCCTAAATAGCATTCCATTCTATTGCATCCTAGTTCCATCTACAGAGGCTTCTTATAGAAAAAAAATTGCAATTATAAAATATATATATTCTGCTACAGGCTTCTCTAATCAGAAGATTCTAGGTTACATACCAAGATCTGGATCTATTATGATTAAACTTTTGAAGGCACAGTGACAGCTGTCAAAATATATTTATATCAAGTAGAGAGTGTCAGAAATCACAATCAGAAATCACATTCTTTTCCCCCTGTCCTACAGTTAGAGTGTAAGACTTGGTCTGGAGAGATCCAGGTTTAAATGCCTGTTTTGCCTTGAAATACACTGACTTTGAGCCAGCCATTCTCTCTCTGGCCAATCTAATTCACAAGATTGTTGAGAGAGCCATGTATACCGCTGAGAGTTCCTTGGAAGAAAGACAGAATAAAAATTTACTTTAACAATTTTCTTTCTTTTGTGTGTGTGTATGCCTGGAAATCATGGTTGACTTCTGGCAACTCCTAGTGGGGCTTGGACATTTCAGAGAGGTGGCTTACTATTGTCTGTCTCTGCATCCCAGCCCTGGTGTTCCTTGGAGGTCTCCCAAGTACTTGCCAGTATTGGCCCTGCTTAGCTTCTGAGATCTGATGAGATCAGGCTGGTCTGGACTATCCAGGCCAGGGCAACAATTTTCTTTCTTGTATCCCACACAAAGTAATTTATATCACAGCAATTTCCTTTTACTGCAAGCATTCCCATGCTGTATGCAGAGGTAGATCTAATGGAATCCTTTGCTAATCGTGGAATGGGTATATGTGGCCACTGATACTCTTCATAAGTAATATGTGAAACACCCCTGTGCTAAGGTATTTTATTTTTGCATGGGAACTTTTTTGAAATTGGTGTGTATGCACGCAAACATCGAAGTGTGGAAAACAGTAGGTACAGAAATATTTGTGATTACATCACTCATCCTTCGTGTGGTCTGCCATCCCATGTATGACTTGAGATGCTATGTTAATGGATGAGGGATTATCATGGCACTCTGTAATCTATGGAGATCAAGTATATTGAATGAGTCCTGTACACATGCACACAGATGGTGGGCATATGCCTTTAGAAATGCTAAACTAGTTTTTTCAGCACTTATGTTCTGAACGTGTTCATCTAATTGCCCAGGAAGATCAAGATCACATGGAGATCTTTACATGATGGCATAAAGTATATGCAATTAATTTGAAGAGGGATCGTCATGATTACTGTGTACAAAGAACTGTATGTACATTCAGATTTTCATTTTTTTTAATGTACTGGTTGTTTTACTACATTTATAATGGGAAATTCCCAGCTTGCTCTCAAAGTCTCTCCCCCCACCCCAACTTTAAATTTGGCTGCAAAATCTCTGAAATTAGGGAAGCAAGATAGTCTTCTGTTCTTTTAACAACAACACATTATATTCAATTCAGAAATTATGTGAGCTGCATAACTGATTCATTTATTTACTTCATTTATAGTCTGCCTTTGTTGCTGAGACTCCAGGTGAATTATACGATTAAGACAATGCAATAAGAACAGTGTAAAACATACAACTAACAGTGAATAAAACTGGATTACAAAATTAGACAACTGTGCACTAATAAAATAATGTGTATCAACAATGCAACAGAGCTGCAAAATTAAGGAACAATACAGTAGTCAATATTATGTATACTGTATATATACAAGGAATTAAGCAACTGCCTTTTTTCTCAGAAGCTTTGTTATTATTTTAGTGCATTAGGCAGATTACAAAATAGAACGTAAGAAAACACAATATATACTTGTAAAAATATCTGTGGAGAATGCTTGAGTATGGGCGGCTGTCAACCTTGCCCATTTGCAGAGTGGCACCATCAGAAGGCTTTGCTCAGATGACCAAGAGTACTATAGTGGAATGTACTGGGATAAATGTTCCTCGCTGTATGATCCTAGGCCATGAAGGGTCTTTTAGGTGATAAGGAGCACCTTGACTTGAACCTTCGTAACCAGTGGAGCAACTGCAAAGTTAGGTGTTATATGTATATTCTGTCTAGCTTCCGATAGTAATTGAACCATGGTGTTGTGTACCAGCTGACTCATTATCAGGATCGATGCTATTTAATTTGTTTTTAAATTATTTGGAATTGGGAGGCGGGGCAAGTCTTTATTTTATATATTTATTAAATTGGATTTGTAAACCACCCTCCCCTGTAAAGGCATGGCTCAGGGTGATGTATGACGGCAGAATATAATAAACACATAGTTAAAACAATAAAAATACAGTAAAAACACAACAGTCAGCCTAAATTGATGACGCTTAGAACTTCCAGTTGTGCCACTGCCTCATGGGGAGAAGGCAGGGAGTGGCAGAGAGTGGGAGTGCCAGACAGATGGGACCTTCGCTGTCCTCAACCAAACGCCTGGCAGAACATCTTTGCCTTACAGGCCCCGCGGAACTGCATAAGTAGTGTAGAAGCCAAGTTTGCAGATAACACCAGCTTATTCGGGATGTTGAAACCCAAAGCTAACTCTGAAGAGTTCCAGGAGGACCTTTCTAAATTGAGTGAATGAGCAACAGTGTGGTAAATGATATTCAGCATGGGTAAGTGTAAGGTGATGCATATTAGAAGAAAAAAGTCCTAATTTTAAATATCTGCTGATGGGCTGTGAACTGGCTGAGACTGAGATTGACAGAGATCTTGGGGGTTGTTGTACAAAGTTCAATGAAAATGTCGACCCCCCCAGTGTGCAGCAGTGGTGAAAAAAGGCAAACACAATGCTAGAAATTATTAAGAAAAGGATTGAAAATAAACTGGCCAATATTGTAATGCTCTTGTATATTGTTGTAAGTCTGAACTGTTTTGAATTGAGAGCTGTATGTGCCTACTAGGCTGTTACAAGACAGGTCCAAAAGAGACAATAACAGAATACCCCTAGTAGTCGCATCCGACTCTCGATGCAAAACAGTTCAACGCATCATCAACCGCTTACAACCTATACTGAATAATTCCAGTTTTCATTCACAAGCACTGGGGAGCAAATCTTTTCTTGCTCACAGACAGCTTCCCAATCTTAAATAACTCGTCACCCACAATAATACAACATCTAACTCAAACATGTACACTGGTTCCAGAGCTTGCAATAAATCCAGATGCCAACTTTGCTGCCACTTACACCCAGACAATGTAATCTCTGGAACTAACAACATCAACTATGCCATCTCAGAGGCATCACTGTACCTAATTTTAAACTGTATTATCAAGCAGCCAGCCTAGTGTGGATTTCCAGTTGGATCAATAATCTGAATGAAAGATTAATGAAATTGGAAACAGCAGATTTGCCTGGAGGACTATATCGTTATCTCTGGATAAAACAGACAGGGAAATCACCCAAAAAGGCAATGAAGAACCATGTAATTATAGATAGTCTATTGAAAATTTGGCAGTCTGTGAAAACAAGAATTAGCCCACCAATCTCACCCATAATGTCACCAGTATTACAAACCCACGAGAAAAAAAATCTGATTTTATCATATACCAAGATATGATCAATTCTCAAGGGGAAATTAGATCCTGGCAGACAATGAATGAAGAAGGAAAATAGATACAGTGCTTACTTATCTTCAACTTACTTTAAGGCTTAAAGAAGCAATGCATGCAGAAAGAGATAAACTAAGGGACGACTGAATTTGAAAAAAAATTAATTAAAAAAACATTTTTTAGTCACATTTATAAACTTCTACTTCAATATGATACAGAAACGGAACAAGTTAAGACGTGTATGGTGAAATGGATACAGAATTTGGATGAAGAAATTTCACTTCAGCAATAGGAAAGCATATGGATGAAAGATATAAAGTGAGTTCTACCATTGGTATATACGCTGAAAGTTATTAGCAAAAAGACCAACAAATTCTGGATAGAAATACATACTGAAATGGAGCAAATCTTGAACTTAAAATTTCCTATGAAACCTCAGACTATGCTATTACGAATTTTACCATCTACGTATTTTCCGGTGTATAGGACGACTGGGTGTATAAGACGACCCCCCCACTTTTCCAGTTAAAATATAGAGTTTGGGATATACTCACCGTACAAGACTACCCCTCTTCCAATGCACACAAATAAAGATTGAAAAAACGGCAACCCTGTGAATTAATAACCTCCAAGGCGTCCTGTCATTAATAGCCTTGCTCTTTTCCTGCTGCCTCAATGTTAGATAGGAACTCTGCAGCAAGTGATGCTCTATATTCATGGTGCTTGGGGGGGGGAGCAGTCGGAGGGCTTCTAGTGTCCTGGCCCCACTGCTGGACCTCCTGATGGCTCCTGGTATTTTTGGCCACTGTGTGACAGAGTGTTGGACTGGATGGGCCATTGGCCTGATCCAACACTGGCTTCTCTTATGTTCTTAATGTTCCCTGGCATTACTGTCTCTTCCAGTAATGTCTTCTCATAATGTGACCAAAGTACAATAGCCTTAGAGACCCAGGTTCAAATCTCTGATCCGCTATGGAAGCTTGCTGTGTGATTTTGGGTGCCACACACTCTCACCTAACCTACTTCACAGATCCCTGGTGATGATACACTGGAGTAGGGGAGAATGATCATTCCGAACCACTTTGGGTCCCCAAAGATACCTGCCTGGTGTAAATCAAGCACTGCTGCTTCCCCTATTTCTAATAGGAGCCTCAGAGACTAGCAAGAGCAGCATGGGAGGAGGACCCAAAGCAATGCAATCTCCCCCCTTCCTGGAGTTTTGCAAACACCCAGATGCCTTTGTACTGCTGGGGATGGGGGGGAGAATGCTTCTGTGTAGCACTAAAGTGTGCAAGCACTTCAGGCAGGGATGCACCTTCTGGGTAGATGCCATTTCACTTCCCTACTGCCTGCCTCCAATCTCCTGCTAAACAAAGCAGAGCTGTTGGACTCTGATTGTGTCCCTCAGTTGCAAACAGCAGTGAAAGCGGCCACGGACAGAGGCTACAACAGACCAGGACTAACCCTGTCTACTTGCATCCAGTCCCCTTGCTATTCTGCCAAAGAGGATCTGATCAACAGCTCTCCAGAAAGGAGTGGGGGGGGGAATTACTTGCCATTGATCTTTTACATTGGGGACCGTCG
>NW_015168064.1:128429-130272 GCF_001447785.1 Gekko japonicus
AGAAAGGACTGGGAGGGGGTAATTACTTGCCATTGATCTTTTACATTGGGGACCGTCGTGCAGCGCACAAACACGTGGTGGAAATATTTATTTTTTAAAGTTGCTTGTATCGCAGCGACCCGGGGAGAGGAAGAGAGGGCAGCTTTTACTAGAAAGGGGAAGCTGGAAAAGCCAGTTGTGACAAGAGGCGGGATCGGTTTGCACGCTTGATTTCAAAAAGCGCAAAGACCGAGTCGAGGGAAAGAAGAACTTGCCAGAATGCCGCAGGTTAATTTGAGCCACCAGCCTTGGCAAAGCATCTCGACAGAATGCCGCAGCTCAGACCCCGCCTCCCTCTTCTTTGAGCAAGACTCGGGCGGGTAGGAGCAAATGGTCCGGAGAGAGGAGATGCGTGGACCCATCTTGGATTGCAAAAGGCAGCCCACGTTCCTCGGAAGGCACTGTGAGCCAGAGACCGCTAGACCCTCCGATCGAAGCACCCGGGAGCGCTTAAAAGCCCTAGACTTTGCCCGCGCTACCGCTTATCTGCCGAAGAGGATCTGATTGACAGCTCTCCAGAAAGGAGTGGGGGAGGGAATTACTTGCCATTGATCTTTTACATTGGGGACCGCTTGGAAACCCAGCGCCTGCGGCTGGCTCCCTTCCCAGCTAGCTAGCGCACGCTCCAGCAGTAACCGACCCCTGAGTACCGTATTTACTGGAGTATAAGATCACCCCCCATTTCTGAGACGATTTCCCTGGGTTTAAAAAGTCGCCTTATACACAGGAAAATACGGTAATATAAAAATATTAGAGCATGAACTGTTTAGATATATGTTAACCACAGCACAACTAGTATTTGCAACCAAGTGGAAGTCTGAAATCTGCCCAAATCTTGAGAACTGGAGAAACAAAATGGAAGAATATGCTATTATGGCAAAAAATATGAACTATATAAATAAAAAGTCGATCACTGAATTTGAGAATAAGTTGAGAGCCTTTTATAATTACTACAGACAAAACTACATAGATTAGATAGAGCTGTTAGAGGAGTTACAAAGAAATTTAAATTGATTAATACTCAAATTGTATAATCATATTCTTGTAGTTACTCATTAATCTTTTATAGTTACATATTTACTAGTTATTATACGACAGTATAAACCTTGTATAAAGAGAAGAATTTTTAAAACTCTTTTTATGCTTTCTTATCTAGATTTATAGATAGGAAATATACACAGAAATACATTATGCTGAAGTACTGATTATCTTACCATATTTTGATTTGTTATGATACTTTTTCTTGCTTTAAGAACATAAGAACATAAGAGATGCCAATGTTGGATCAGGCCAAACGCCCATCCAGTCCAACACTCTGTATCCCACAGTGGCCAGAAATACCAGTGCCATCAGGTGGTCCACCAGTGGGGCCAGGACATTAGAAGACCTCCCACTGTTGACCCCCCCCAAGCACCAAGATGACAGAGCATCACTTGCCCCAGAGTCCCTATCTATACCTTGTGGCTAATAGCCACTGATGGACCTCTGCTCCATATGCTTATCTAATTCCCTTTTGAAGCCGTCCATGCTTGTAGCCGCCACCACTTCCTGTGGCAGTGAATTCCAAGTGTTATCTATATATCTAATAGTCAAGTGGCCCCGTGAGTGCGGATCGCTAAATCCGCGCTCCGGGGCCACCTGGGGGGCAGGGGGAGATTTGTGCACTCTTGGGGCAGTCCCCAGGGGTGCACAAAAATGCCAAATGTGCACGGAACGCTCTGTGAAGGCCGCCGCCGCCGCTTGCGAGGGGAACAGCGAGCGGCGAGGGAGGGGAAGCAGAGCGGTGAGGGAGGGGAAGCAGAGC
>NW_015168064.1:130590-150701 GCF_001447785.1 Gekko japonicus
CATCCCAACGCGTCTCCTCTCCGGAGGGGTCTGCCCCGGCCGGCTACCATCTGGCACACGGTGGGTGCGGGACGAGGGTTCTCCGAAGGGGGTTTTTTTTGTGTGCAGGCGGGAGTTTGCAAAGGAGAACTTGGAGTGACGGGAATCCAGCGGCAGGCTCTCCCTGAGCCCCTCTCGCCCAACGGGGAGCCCCGCAGCAGCTCAGGGCCAGTCGCTGTATGCTTCCTCTCTAAGCTCTTTACTCTTCTGCCTTCGAGGCCTCCGGTCCCCCATCCCCTCCCAGAAGCCCCTTTCCCACGTGGGGGCGTCGCCCAGCTCGGAACAACCACTGTGGCTTTGGTGCGAAGGCCTGGCGGGGCCCAGCGGTGGCGACGTCTCTCGGGATCTCGCCCTTTCCCCCGTATACAGGGACGTGCTCTGTGGGGAAGCGGCTGTGGTGCGACCATGCCCCTACCGTCCCCGCTGTTTCCCGCCTCCTGGCCCGCCGTCTCTGAGTTTTGGGACCTCTCCCTGGAGCCGTTGGCCATGGTAAGCGGGGTAGCTCTGGGTTGTTGCTCGAGCGGGGGTGTGAGGGAGAGGCCCGGACGGTCAGAACTGGGATATCTTATCATGCGGAGAAAGGGGACAGGGGACCACCTATTATATACAGAGTGACTCCAGTCCATTGTTCCCTCTAAGCTGAATAAGTGTGAGCGAGCTCACAGTTTTTAGCCTCTGGCTCACACCTTTTTGTCTTCACTCAGTAAGGATGGGGCTCCAGAGCAAACTGATTTATGCAGTAGCCAAATCACTCGCTCACAACTTTAATGCCAGTACGCTCACACAGTAGAATCTTTGCTCACAAGACTTAACAGCTTAGAGGGGGGAAGGGAGAGAGAGCAGCGCCGACTTCCCGACTCCTGCTGCTTCCTCCCCCCCCGCGAGTGTCGCGGGTCACCCTCTTGTATTCTTATATTATGCAATGACTTTTAAATGTGTTTAAAAGTCCCTTTTCATTTTGTATCCCTTTAAACCGTAAAATAAAAAATATGTCTACTAAAAAATCTATGCCATCTCAGGTTCATTCACTTGCTCATATTCTAACAATGTATATGCCATTAAATGCCAAAAATGCCCTTGGGTTCTCTACATAGGGCAAACAGGTCAAACACTATGCCAAATGATAAATGGACACAAATCTGACATCAAGAATCATAAGGCTGAGAAACCTGTAGGAGAACACTTCAGCCTTCCAGGACATTCAATGGGTGACCTCAAAGTAGCTGTTTTATTGCAAAGGTATTTCAGGAACAGTCTGGAAAGGGAAACTGCTGAGTTACAAGTTATTGCAACACTCAGAACAATGGAACCTCCAGGACTTAACAGGATATTGGTTTCTTATCTCACTACATATGCTAACCTCATTCAGTCTTTACATTTGTATTCACACCAATCCCTTGGAAGGGCTACCCTCTTTGATGATCATTTGGGGCATATATTGTTACTAATAAGATCTTCTTGTCCCCAAAGGAAAGGATGCTGTAAGGTTGCCTCCATGTTTGAGAAGGAGATGGATGGAGCATAATAGCATGGTCTCAGTTAATTACTCTCAGCATTCCACAATTAAGAAGGGTACATCTGCCCATCAATTTGCAATTTCAATATATTCATTTCCTTCACTATGTTTCCCCCCAGAATTAAACCCAAACAAATGGTGACCACATAAACTAAGCTTGTTATTCCAGTTTGGTCCTCGCATCTGTCAAACAACTTTATTATTCTGTATGCTAATTTGCTGCTCACCCTCTACCTATATGTATGGACTGGCAGCTTCAATTTCAATGTATGAAGAAGTGTGCATTGGTCATAAAGGTGCCACTGGACTCAAACTTTGTTCTGCTGCTTCAGACCAATGTGGCTACCCACCTGAATCTATCTATACTCAGTTTTTAATGAAAAGTCAAACATGCGGCCCAGGGGCCGGATCAGACCCCCGGAGGGCTTCTATCAGGCTTGCAGTGGAACTGGCTGTCTTCTGCCTCTTTTTCCAGTTCTGCTGCTGCTGCATCACTGTAGGTTTGCAGTTTATAGATACACACCTGAAGAGCATACTCAAGATTGCAACAGCACAGAAAGTTTGATGTAATAATCCAGAGCAAGAGGTGTCAGTTATCAGATGCTGTTAAATAAACAAAATATTGCAAGAGTGCTAATGTTTCAAGCATGTTTTTATTTTAAGTAAAAAAAACCCTTTGTGTTTGTGTCCTTTATAAAGTTTATATCTTCGCTACCTGGCATTACACATGGCCTGACCCAACAAGGTCTCATTTATGTCAGATCTGGCCCTCATAACAAATGAGTTCGACACCCCTGGTCTAAGGCCTCCAAATCTTGTAATGTCTCTTCCAATTATGAGTCCTCCGTTCTGACTCAAAATGCTGTTTGTGCACCTTATAGAATCAGTTAGGGTCCTGCAGGGCTTTCTCTGAAGAACTCTAGATGTAACAACTGTTATCTCAGAAAGGAGGCTTGCTGGAATTTGGCTGTATAGGAAGGATTTAGGAAAGAGGGCAAAGCTTTTTAGAAAGGCATTTAATCATTTGGATGTTATTGTTTACAATGAAACATCAAGGTATGTCGTGACTCACAGATTTTCATAAGCAAAAATGTTGAGTCTTTGCTCTCTAAAAGCTTACAGCCAAAATTGGCAGGAAGAGTACAGGTAAAGAGAAGGTGAGGAAGAAGAGGCAATGGCAGAAAGGATGGGTATGAGTGAAGTTAGGCTGGCTATACTAAGGTGTAGAGTATGTACTTTTCCATGTGCAGTGCACATTTTAATTCTAATGATGGTGACTGTGAGTCACAATCTATCATAGACTGAGCATGCTTATGGATTTAAATGTGTGTGTCATGATTTTCATTTTTGATACTGAGAACCTCCTTGGTTCCTTTAAAAAGGAGGTGGCATACAAGTGCATAAATAAAACAAGTGATTGAAACTGACATCAAAATTATACAGAAAAATCTACTTGTGTGCAGAATATAGTACTGCTTTGGGCAGCCTTCAGTCCCATTGATTTCCATTTGATTCATCAAACTGAATAAAAGTGTCAGAATCTTTATGAGAGGTAGATGAGTTAAGGCTAGATTATGTCAATCTAATGTAAGTATGCTAATGAAGCTCAGTTCTTTATAGTCAACCCCATCTGGAGGTTTACAGCTTAAAGCAGTTGCCGTCAGACCATTGATTATGAGAAGCAAAGTGTCCGCTTCCTCTGGGAGCAAGGAAAGAGGGAGTAGACCCATCCTCTGTAAAAAAAGATAATATAAAAAAAATGACAATCGGAGATTGGAGAAAGAGCAGGAAAAGTATGAAAACCATACCGGGCTTTTTTAATGATTTTAAATATGTATGTACAAAGAAAACCAGAAGTTAAAGATGTTACAAGTAACTGGTAAGGACAAGAAAACAATTGTGCTGGATCAGACCAGTGGTCCATCTGATCCACCATCCTGTTTCATGGAGTGGCCAGCCTATTAGTGCAACCTCCCTCTACTGTTGGCTCCAGGACTGGTATTCAGTTACTGCCTCTGAACATGAAAATTATATTTTGTCATTGTGGCTGATAGCCGTTGATATTCCCCAGGAGTTTCCCTTTGTCAGATGCCTTGTGCAAGTCTCTGGATGGGCAATATACAAATTTTCTAAATAAACAATCCCCTTTTAGCCAATTAAAGTAATGGTCATTTCCACATCATATGACACTAAATTGCAGAAGTTAATTACTGTTTGAGAGAGAAAATACTTCCTTTAGTGTTTTCAGGTTGATGGCCCATCAACTACATTTGGTGTATGTGAGTTCTAGTATTATGGGGGAAGGAGAAAAACTTCTCTCTGTCGGCTTTCTCTCCACCACACAGTTTTATAAACCTCTATTGTCTCTTCTTGGGCATCTTTTCTCTGAAGTAAAAAGCCTCTTACTCCTTACCCATAATCCCTTTATCATTTTGGCTGCTCTTTTGTGTACATTTTCTAGCACAACAATATTCTTTTGATCTCATGTGAACACATGAAGCTGCTGGATCAGACCCTTGGTTCATCAAGGTCAGTATTGTCTAGTCACTCCCTGACGTCCTTTTCGCTTCCGTCAAAGAACATCCCCATGGTATACTCTGGAACTCAGGGGGATGAAACGGGTGCTCAGACGACTCAAGCAAGTTTGGAGGTGTACTCGTGATAGGATACTTATGAAATCCTATGTGGTCGCGGTGAAGGTTGCAAAGAGAAAATTCTATTCAGTCTCCATTGTGTCTGCTAGCTTATGCCCTGCACAATTTTTAGGGTAGTTAGATCTCTGACGTCCCTCACCAAAAAACTATAAATTTGGATATTAGCTGTGAGGCATTTGCAAGCTTTTTCACGGACAAAGTCTTGTCACTCCGCCATGACCTACCTGCCAGTGTTGATACATTAAGTGAACTGGAGGCCCCTTGGCTGTCTTTGGATTCAGTTCTTGACAGTTTCAGCCTGCTCTCCACTGCTGATGTTGACCAGATCCTGTGTTCTGTTAGGCCAACCACATACCTCCTAGATCCATGTCCCTCATGGCTAATTAAACCTGGTGATGAGAGGATACGGGACTCTCTGCTAGACATTATTAACCTGTCCTTGGAGACGGGTCTATCCGGAGGGCTTAAAGGAGGCTGTGCTCTTCAGGAAGCCATCTTTGGATCCAAAGGACCCTGCCAATTACCACCCAGTCTCACATTTATCGTTTCTGGGTAAGGTGATTGAGAGAGCAGTTGCCAAGCAGTTACAGAGTTTCTGGATGATACATCTGCACTGGATCCATTCCAGTCTGGCTTCTGCTCTAGCCATGGGATGGAAACGGTGTTGGTCACTCTGACAGATGATCTCTGTCATCAGCTGGATCGAGGCAGGTCAGTGCTGCTGTTGTTGTTAGCTCTCAAGCAGCATTTAACACGGTTGATTATGATCTTTTAACTCACTGCATCACCATCATTGGAATTCATGGGGGAGCCTTACAATGGTTTCTTCGTGGTCATTTCTTCATGGTCAGGAACAGAGGGTGGTGCTAGGGGAGAGGGTGTCACCTGGGTACCCCCTGATGTGTGGTATTCCCCAGTGGGCAATCCTCTCTCCAATGTTATTTAATATCTTTTTAATTAATTTTCTACAAAGAAAAAAGAAGACAGATAACACAACTCATGAAGCATACTAACACAAAATGAACAGGAAGCTTGTACTCATTGTAACTGTTAAATATTTTACATACATGGTATCATAATCAACTGCACACTGTATGAACCAACAGGGCATAAATCAACAGGGATTAAACACAATCCTCTTCCCCTACACAGAATCCTCTCTGCCTCTGGAGGTTGTGGGCTCATCTGTCCTTCAGCCTCTCTCTCTTGCCCAAGAGAACAGGGAAACTTCCATTCATTCCCCAGTCTAGCCGACTGTGGAGTGGCTGAATTTCTGCTGCTCCCAGGGACAAAGGCTGCCTTTGTACAGTCCCTGTTTTCCCACACTTTTTGGCCTTGGGGCAGCTGGGAACTGTAGGCCAGCAGATGAGGAAGCCCCATTCAACCCAGTGAGTGATACCCCTGCAGGCCCCTCTCTGGAACTACAGCTCAATTAAACCTTATGGGGAACATTTTAAACAAATAACCACAGCCATCTTACAAACACAGGTAACTGCCATTTCGTTACACCTACCAACAGCCACTGAGGGGAAAGTTAGTCCCACACAGGAAAAGCATCTTCGTCAAGAGAGAAAGCCGTTTGCCAGTAATTCTGACAGGGCACAGTGGCTGAAGGGGGAGTGGGCGGGGAAGAGGAGCAGATCCAGCACCCAACCAATGGCATGCGAGTACTCTTGAGTGGTGGCTGACAGGCCAATGGTTGAGGGAGAGCATGGAATCTTGCCACCCCAAAACAGGATTCAGGAGAGATTGTACTTTAATAGTTATAGTGTGCATCTTCGCAGAGATGCCTCAATCCACTTATAAAGTCTTGACCATGTTTTCTCGAAAGTTTCTTCTTTTTTATCTTGTAATTGCAAAGT
Organism: Gekko japonicus; assembly: GCF_001447785.1. Lineage (NCBI taxonomy): Eukaryota > Metazoa > Chordata > Lepidosauria > Squamata > Gekkonidae > Gekko > Gekko japonicus. The sequence continues at coordinate 136,662 of NW_015168064.1, forward strand.
TAGTTTGTCCATCTCTGCCGTTTCTAATAGTTTGTAGATTATTTCTTCTCTTGATGGGATTTCTTCTTTCCTCCAGTATTTTGCATACAGAATCCTAGCCGTAGTTATAACATGTATAATCATATAAGCGTCTGGTTTTTTAAATCTTTCTGGTGTAATATTTAATTTAAAAAGTTCCGGTACAAATGGTACAGTTGTTTCTAGCATTTTTTGTAATATCTCATGTATCCAAACCCAATATTTTTGTTATATTACAAGACCGCCACATATGAAAAAAGGAACCAGTATTTTGTTCACACTTCCAGCATACATTTGACATACTTGGATAAAATTTTGCTAAGTTATCTGGTGTTACATGCAATCTATAAAATATTTTATATATATTTTCTTTATACGGTATAGCTTTAGTATATTTTATATTAGTTTTCCATACCTTAGTCTATTGATCTAATTCTATATTAAGGCTATATTTTGTGCCCATCGGCTGTCCTTGACCAGAGCCTGTCCAGATTGGTGGAACTTTCTGCCAAATACCACCAGGGCCCTGAGGGACTTAATGAAGTTCCTCAGGGCTTGTTAGGCAGAAATGGTCTCATCATATCTGGCACCCTCCTCTTCTTCTTTTTTCCTCCATCCTCGCTTTGGCCCTCTCCTCACTGTAACCCCTTCCAGACTGACAGGCGGAACCAGCCGCAAGTCCCTGGGTTCTACAGCGCGCTAAACACAATTTCCACCAGCTCTCTATAGCTCTTCCATGGCCTCCACACCTGGCCCACCGGGAATTCCATGAACAAAGGATAGATAAAAGAAAACTATACTCACAAGCCCAAGCCTCTTGCGAGGCGGAGGAGATCCGTTGCAGTCACAGCACCATTTGTTGTGCGATTTTGGATGTGGGTGTGTGTCTTGCACCTGTCTCTGAAAGCGTGTTTACCCATGTCACCCACACTCTCTCCCCTCAGTTCGTGTGTGTCTCCTGAGTGTCGCCTCTTACCAAGGCAGATGTGCAAGCTTGGAAATCACTAGGTCTCTTCTTAAAATAAGACTAATCTTTATTAAAAGGAACATTCAAAGATTTGTCTGGCAAGATGACCGCAAGACGCTATGTCAGCCTGCCACACAGTAGAATCCTATTTCCTAAACATTGATAGAATACACACAGAAAAATAAACATACAGTTCGGTTCTAATGCTAGATTTTTACACAAAATTTCTTGGATCAATCTTCTCACCATTTTCCAATACTCCTGAACTCTACTGCAGGTCCACCACATATGAAAAAAGGTCCCTTTGTTGGCCTTACATTTCCAACATTGACTGGAGTATCCGGAGTAACAAGATATATTTATATCTTGGTGCCTAAGGGCTATGGACAAGAGGATAAATATGTAATAGTGTATATCATAACTGCTGCCCGTTTATTACTGGCTAAAAATTGGAAATTAGACATAATACCTAAGAAGGAGGATTTAGTTGCAAAGGTGCTAGATCTAGCACAGATGGATAATCTAAGCCTCAAGTTGCAGAATAAGTACGGAAAAGAGGCCTCTCTGACTGACTCCTATCGGAGTCAGCTGAGGTCTGTTGTAACCGACCAATATTTATACCCAAGATCAAAGAGGTCTCTTAATAACTGGATTACAGTTAAAACTTAACACTTAGAAGTTGAAATTGTCTTGCAGGAAATTTGTTTCCCTTCCTTGGTCTCACACAACAAAAGTTCACATTCCAAAGGATCAAAACAGCGTCATTGTTTACTCCAGGTGTTCCCCAATCATGGAAAATAAACTGTGCTTTGATGTTATCAGAGAGATGAAAGCAGGGTGTGTGTGTGAACTCTCTGTATTTCAGGAAGCTAGTCTTATGGATTGAAGTCTGCCAATTTCCCAAATGGTCATATATCTTATTGCCTAGGAAATTGGGGTATTGGCAAGTCTCACATCTGTGATTTTCCTGGGAATGGAATGTTTTTACATCCTTGCGTGTGTGACCAAGAAAGAGATCCTTCTGGGGAAAAGGGGCTTGCAAAAGAATCATGGGCTTTGATTCAAACAGGCCTAGCAAGGGCAGAGACAAATATGTATACTATTTTGGTTCATTTAAAACCCAAACCTTCTATATTTCTAATATTTCTTACCACACTCACCTGTCTGCAAGTCAGCGACACAGTCCAGACTAGGGTAGCAAAGAAATTGTGTGATGCCATCTGAAATAATGTCATCCTTTTTTGTTTTTGTTTTTAATATGTTTTTAATGGTTGTAGATTGCCTAGAGCCTTACATTGTAAGGAATATGTGATTTATAAATAATAATAATAATTATTATTATTATCATCATCTCAGAACTCTTTCAGCCCCACCTACCTCACAAGGTGCCTGCTGTGGGAAGAGGAAGGGACGGCAACTGTAAGCTGTAGAGAAAAGCAGGGTATAAATACCAACTCTCTTCAGCTGTTCTATAGGCATGTACTTAAGAAACCCAAGGAGTCTAGTTAGCTTTCCTATACCAAATCATTTAACTCCTAGCCAGAGGTACATCTCAGTAATGCTATACGTTCGTTCTGAGTATAGTACTCAGAATACTGTCAGAGAATCTCTGCTTTTGTGCTAAGCTTTTCATTAAATCATAATTATTGCATTCTTCACATAGTCTAAATCAACAAAGCATTATACTATCCATCCATCATTGCTACATAGATAATTAAAGGAGAGTGATTACATGAGTCCATAAAGGTTTCTTACCCCAAATGTAAGCAGGTCACAGGCAAAGCAGTACTTCTGAGAAGAAGCTCTCAATCAATTCAACTTCCCATATTTATAGGATTTTAAAATCATCTCCTAGCGATAACTAACTGCCCATTTGATTAGGATGCATGTTCTTGACTAACTTGTTCTTATAACGTCAAACACCATACAATGTTATCTATACTTAAAATATCTTTTTTAGAATATATAAAGAATGTTAGTTCATTCTCACTACTGTTAATCTTAACAGATTATTCAAAGATAATTTCAAGTTTCTTGTATATATGACTATCTTCTGGCCCTCGACCAGTATTCTTGTCCTTGAATCATATCTTTATTTCTGGGAAGCTGGATATTCTTGCAATTCTCAGATACTTCTGTATCTAGGCCTCTACAAATTTTGGGTTAGACAGCTTCTAATCTACACAAGACCATTGTTACCATTATGTGTTCTTCCTATTGATCTTCAAGGCTACTCTATTCTGGGTCTCTAGACTCCCTCCTTGGTATGCTTCCCTGAAAGGCTAGGTTTGTTCTGACTATGTATGCCACAATACTTTCTATGATCTTTTGGGGCAAGTCCAGCAACTGTTCCCCTATATTTCTGGCCATATCCAAATCTGATGAAGTGATCTCTAGACTACATATTTGAATACTGAATAAAATAAAAGGTGACACAAGATTGCTCTTTATTTTTGGTGAAACAGACTGACATTACTACCTGTTGAATAAAACAAATGTCCACTTTAAACAATGAGAATGATTCAGTTCTGCATGCATATGTGGCAGGCTCGGAATGGATGCAGAAATTAAGTTGGATTGCAGACCTGCTTTGAGCCTAGCCAGAAAGTTATGTTCATTACCTAGATTACTGCATGGTCTATGCCACAAGCACAGATGAAATTTTATATGCTACTGTTTAGCCTATGTGGAGAAACCCCCTCTGTTATTGGTTACATCACCACCCACATTCAGGGCATGCAGTTTCTCTGTTACTGAAAGGACACCACCCCAGGAAATCTGGCCAAGGGTTTGGAGTCCATGGTGAGATGGCTGAAGCAGAGTCGGCTGAGATTGAGGTTCTCTGGCTGAGTGGAGGAGATTCAGGTTTTGGGTGCCAACTCCCAGCCCTCAACCATGCACCTTTAATGCTGGCACAGGTAGTCAAGAGTTTGGGTGTGATCCTGGATGCCTCCCTATCAATGGAGGCCCAGGTCACAAACATTGCCAGGCTGGCATTTTTCTATCTGCACCAGGCCAAGCAACTGGCCCCTACCTGTCTCGCCCCAATCTAGCCACTGTAATCCACAGAATGATCACCTCTAGGCTTGACTACTGTAACTCGCTCTATGCTGGACTGCCCTTGAGGCTGATCCAGAAGTTACAACTTGTCCAGAATGCAGCAGCATGGGTCCTTACGGGGACACTGTCCACTCCACAAATACAGCCTGTGCTCCGCCAGCTGCACTGCCTCCAAGTTGAGTATCAGGTCAGGTTCAGGGTTTTGGTCTTGACCTTTTAAGGCCCTAAATGGCCAGGGACCAACGTACCTACGGGACCGACTCTCCTGGCAAGTCCCCCAGAGAGCATTACACTCAGGAGATCAACACTTACTGGAAGTCCCTGGCCCAAAGAGCATCCGGCTGTCCTCAACCAGAGCCAGGGCCTTTTTGGCCCTGGCTCCGAATTGGTGGAACTCTCTGCCTACTAACATCAGGGCCCTGCGGGACTTATTATAATTCCGCAGGGCCTGCAAGGCAGAGATGTTCCACCAAGCATATCATTGAAGACAGCAACAGTTTTTAATGATTTTTAACGGTTTTAACATCAATCCGGTTCATTAACCCCTTTCTACCCTCTCCCCCATGTCAATAAACTGGGGACTAGAAATCTTGTATCAGTGGTGTCATGTAAATATTAGGCTATGATTGCTAATTTTAGATTATTTTAATGTTGTACACCACCCTGAGCCTGCTTGCAGGAAGGGCAGTTTAGAAATGTAATAAATAAATAGAAAACAGGGGAGAGATAAGCTGCTGTTAAGCATCCCCCATCTTGTTGGTGGTCCTCACAAGTACCCAGTACTTAAGGTTTGTTTATGCAGATGTTTCTAGCCAGCAATCAAAGGACCATCTCTCACACTGGCAGGAATGTGATACCTAGGAGGAGTGCAGAGACTGGGGATGCCAAATGCTAGAATGTATCTCTTCCTGGGAATAAAGGACCAGAATGCGTGACCCAAGGGGGGAGGTGGCCAAACAGAGGGGATTAAATTCCCTTGACATGAGGGGAATGAGGTCCATTTTGGCTGATTCCATCTGGGGATGAATGCCAAGGATAAGTTCTCATACCTGGCTCCATCTTGATGGCCACATTACCATGCAGAGCTAACAAAGGGGCATACAGCCTGAAAAAAGACTCAAAGTAGTGGAAGACTGATAGAACACTGTAGCTTTACCTTGCCCTAGAATAATAAGAGCCAGGATGTGTACAGAGGAGGCACAGAGGACCATATGGACATTTACCTTGTATTCTTGATCGGTCTGTTGCTGTGCAGAGTATTCGTGTGGACATTAAGCCCTGGTGCTTTTGCCCCAGCTGTCAGCTGTGAGATCTGACAGCCCTGTTGCTTGAACTCTGCTGCTTCAGAGCTGATTCCCTAAAGCTCTACTCCTGAGGAGTGCTCCCAAGGGTCCCTGCTATTGTAATGGTTCTGGATGACCCATGACAGGTAACATGTATATGTACTCCCTAGCCCTGCAACAACAAATGAGGTTCAGGTGCTCGGTATCAGGGTAGGCCAGTGGAGAGTGAGTTACAGTAGTCAAGACTGGAGGTGACCATTGCATGGATTACCATAGCTAGGCCAGGGTGTGAAAAGAAAAGAACCAGTTGCCAAGCTTGGTGAAGACAGAAAAACTCTTGAGCCCCATCAAGAGCTAGAAGCCTGGATTCCAATCCCAAAGTCCCTCCCCCCGAGCCACAGAACCTCTGTCTTCAGTGGATTCATTCTCATCCTTCTCTTTTTTAGCCATTCCAACATGACGTCCAAACCCTTGGCCAGATTTTGCGGGGTGGAAGTTGGATGGCTGTCCAATAACAGATATAGCTGGGTGTCATCAGTGTACTGGTGACACCTGAACCCCAAACTCTGCACCATAGCACTTGTGGGTCAGCGAAATAGCATTTGCAGGTCAGTGAGACCATTCTGCAAAAGCCTGCTTTTGGAAGATTAGCAGCAGCAATTCAAAACTGCCACTTGTGTTCATGCCAAACTATTCAGACAATCCTGTTTCTGTAAGTGTTGTACAATACAGTGAAATGAAGGTTTTAATGTGCATCAACCAAGAGAGTTGATTCATATGTCAACTTTTAAACTTGTATTCAGTCTGTGCCCCTTACTTATCAGCCAAGATCCTGACTTTAACACATACAAATTAGAATAAGAGATTTAGAAAAGAGAGCATTTTACTATCCAGGTTTATTAAGCCCTCCCTGATTCCTCTACACGATCAACATTCCTCAAATAATATAAGTTTTAAGAAAGACAATGAGGTTTGTAATACAAGGGAAAATAATAAAGAAAAAAGAGCTTTTTATGCATAGGTGAGATCCAGAAGAAGATTAACTATCAGTTACAGAACAATTATAAAAAAGGCTGCTGAAAATACATTGCATTTCTCTAATTTATCCCTCGTGTGTGATTCATTCATTAATGGGTGGGTCTAAAAGGTCTTCAACCCAATTTTCAATGCCAGAGAGAAAGACTTATTTCCAGAACTGTAAAGTAAAGCTTTTTGTAACAAGCCATGCTATGGAAACCCAGAATATGGCAAATTTTGGAAGTTTCCACATTGCAGGGTGACTTAAAGATGCAACTTTAAAGATAAAACTAAATTATGTCAGTGGCATTTTTCTGAAAGGGCTCGGTAAAAGGGCACATTGGCATTAATACGGTAAATCCTGACTTGTGTGTATCACGGCACACTTAGAGGAGTACTTTAGCAAGCGCACATTCAATCTGGGCTGGATAAATTCTGGGGATCTGAATGAAAGATCTTCCTGAGAATGCTCTAAATTTCTTGTTGACTTTCCAAATAAAATTTCTTCAGCTTTTATAAGGATATGAGGTTCATTATGTACTAAACTCATTCTTGGTAGCAAGGAGTAAATATGATTCAGGGTGTCCAAAACCAGAAATCCCATTTTGCTGTGCTCCGTTTGTGTGTGTGTGTGTGGGGACTGAACATTTAAGCATGATGTTAAAGGCCACGTTCATGCCTGTTGCAAATAAACAGGGACTTGTTTGTAGCATCAGAAGGCTGCTAAAATGGACTGAGGCAGAACATTTACCCCAATGGGCTACTTTTAACTTGCAGGGATTTTTTTTTTAAAAAAAATAGAGGAATGCTAAAAATGACATCTTCTACCTGCAGCCTGAAAAGGTATTCAGTCCATTCAGCTGTCTCAGCATTCTGCTATATATTAGACCAGGTCTTAGAGCAAATTTACACATTACACATTACTTTGTGTCTGCTTATAGGAGCAATGTAGCATGTAAGCAGGTCACAAATCTTAACCACAGCAACTTCCATGATTTCATGAGAAAAATTTGCAGCTTCAGAGAGCATGACAGTTCCTGTGGTTGAAATCCATGAATTCCTGGCTCACTTGACACTCTATTCGCACAAGTAGACCAAGCGCAAGGGGGGAAAGCAGCGAAAACTAATAATATGAATCACCTCTCTCATTCTACATGCTGAGTCATTGACAGCAATGTAAAAAGTGTTTGACAGCAATGTAAAAAGTGAAGGCACCACATCCCTCTCCCCCTTCAGGGGTGCTCAGAGACAGTAGTGGAGCTTTCACAGTGAACAAGCGCACATATCGTGCCTGGTAGATGTCTTCTTGGTCTTGCTGGACTGTGGTGGAGGTTACTTGGTTGTATTTTGCTTATGCGCGGGGGGGGGAAATCTCTCATGTGATGAGACTCATCATAGTCAAATGCATTTTTAGAATCCACAACTAAGGACCAGTCAGAAGATACTGCTGAAGGATTTTTTGTACAGTGTTGTACAGGGCTATAGCGGCCCAATTGTCCTGGTTGTCACCTTTTGAGACTTCCACATGAAGGCACCACATCCCTCACCCCCTTCAGTGGTGCTCAGAGACAGTAGTGGAACTTTCCCAGCGAACAAGTGCACATATCGTGCCTGGTAGATGTCTTCTTGGTCTTGCTGGACTGTGGTGGAGGTTACTTGGTTGTATTTCGCTTATGCGGGGGGGGGGGAATCTCTCCACCCATGCAGAGTCCAACCAAGGCTTGAAGGCCAAATTCATCTGGAATATTCTGAGTGAAGGGTGATGACTTCTCCTCTTAGACCCTGCCTCTCTGTTGGGAGTAGAAGTAGGGGAAGGATGGGCCTGGGATTGAGCAAGAGGTATGGTGTCCTGAAGAGCTGCTCTTCTGCTCCCTCTCTCCTGTTTGCATAGCCTCCCCTGCCTCTTAGTTTTTACAGGGACATGACCAAGAGTACTAGGATTTGTTAGTGTGTGTGCATGCATGTGCAATATATAAAATGCGTTCTTTTGGTTTGAAATGAAGGGATACAAACAAGCATTATTTTCATCTAAAGAATAAGTTATACCTGAGCGAGCATTTTACTGTTAAAGCAGATACTAATCAGAATGTTTCATGCTCTAAAGTGATCATATTGGCAATATCATCCAAAGCTAATTCTTTAAGGTTTTAGATACAGCAGCTTTATCCCTGCTTTGGACTAAGCATAGCCTTTCTTTCAGCTAGACTTGCTATTTAAAAGCTCTATTATGTGTCTGGTTTTAAAAATCCTCTTTAGCAAATTGTTTCCTAGCTAAAGCGTATCTAAGGCTGGGTGTTTGCAGGTGAAAATCCACAGCTTGGTTGTGCGTTGCTGTGTAGCCAGTGTAAAAACAATCTGCATCTGTTGTATGTCAGCTACATTGCAATGTACAGCCAAGTTGCAGAATCTGCAGACTGGCATAACTGTTGGTGTGATTGGTGTGCTTGCATTGGCATGGTGTCAGGATCAGTACTGGTGCTGGCTCATCCTGTGTCATTCTGTTTATCATTCAAGAGGTATACAAAGCAATCCTAAGGAGAGTTATACCCTTCTAAGTTATTGACGTCAATGGATTTAGAAGGGTGTAACTCTGCTTATAATGCACTGATAATGTACCTGGTGAGTTGTCATTCTGCTTTCTGTCATAGTGAGATTGGCAGGACCTCTAGCTTTGTTTCCTTTACTGGGAAAGGAACACTCCCTGTTTGAACTGCTGCCTTTGGGTAGAAGATATTGGACAATTAAAACAAGGACAAACAGATTAAAAAATAGTTTTTATTCGAGAGCTATTATTGCTTTAAATGCTGTCTGAAATTGGAATTTGGGTGACATTGGTGGTTTAAGTTGCAATGTGAACCTTAAGGGAGTTATGGGATGGTTGTGAATGGTTGTGTGAGTGTATATGAGTATGGTTGTAGATCACCGAAATGATTGCATGTTTAATTTCATTGTACTATGTACAATGACAATAAAGTATATTATTATTATTATTATTATCATCATCATCAATAATAATAATAATAATAATAATAATAATAATAATAATAATAAACTGTAACAAAGTTATATGGATGTTGTGTTTGCCTTCTCCTAGCAGGTGAGATTGTTTCGCAACTCGTAGTGATAGCCTGCTTCTGAAGTTTCCCTCACCATGGAAACCTTATGTAGTACTATGGTGACTGCCAGTTTTGGACAGAAATGGGTAGGCAGCAGAAGGGATGGGCAGGCAATTGCATTTGATTTGCAGATGTTTGCCCAGGAGGCAAGTGCTACTTGTCCCATGAGAGCAGTCGAGTGTCAAATTGTATAACTGGGGTTATCTCGGTTTTTGCTTAATCTGTAGATAGGAACTATTAAAGATTGTATAGGAGTTCTTTGTCTGGTTTGTAAACTTTATTTGCCCTGTAGGCACAATCCTTGTTGTATGGCAGACAAAAGGGTATGTTGCAATTGTACGTACACTGTGAATGCAGCCTAAATGTACAGCAAACAGTGTAGACTGGAGAGAAGGCACATTATCACTCAGAGTTACACCCTTCCAAGCCCATAAGCTTTAGAGGATTTAAATATGTGTAACGATTAAGAATGCACTGTAAATTTCCATAGGTTGCATAAGTCTTTTTCCTGCTTCCAAATTAGCTTTTACCTAGAGGGAGTCCCATCTCTTTTATCTAGGGTGCAAGGGACTACCCAGCAACAAGGTTAATATGCAAAAATTTCATTCCTCAGTGCTCTGGAATCTTTGTCTCCTGTACTTGGTAAATATCAAATCCTGCTCACAACCACAGATTTTAGCTGTGCGTTGCTAGTTTGTTAGCAATATTTTGGAGTGTTGCAGCTGTGGATAGTAGCATTTAGCTGTTCAAGATTTGCTTTTCTTAAAAATAAAAATGCATTCACAGTAAATTTTCATTGAAAGCACTTTATTCAGCACTTAAACTCTCAGGGATGGTTGCCCTTCTTCCTCTTCAATTATGCAGTTTTTGTGAATTATAAGCAGCTATAGTTTTCTAATTAAACTTATACGGATCATAAGGCAGACTCATCACATTGAGAATAGCAGACTATAAAGAATAACTGTTTTTGTTTAAACAATGGCACCTCGTTGAATGCCAGGGGGAAAGTTTATGGGGGGAAAAGATTTGCATGTCCAAGTGAACATGGAAATTCCTTGCCAAATAAGTTTTAGGATACTTCCATGACATATTTCCTCTTTGTGAAATTCACAGTAATGCTATAAGATATTGTATACAAAATATGTATAGAAATCTCAAAATGCTTTTGAGATGAAACTTAAATTTTGGATTAATAGAAACAGGCACCAAAGAATACTCCTTACATTTTGAGTTTTTGTTGTAGATAGTAAAAACATTGGATGGAGGCAGACAAGCATGAGCGGAGGAGATGTCGCACAAGCAGTCTTTGACACTGTTCCTTTCTTTCTGCATTATCTGCAGAATGTCTTTAATTCACGCACACGTACTTGGGAATCTCTTTGTTCACTCTCTTCACTCTCAAATAGTATGCAGTTATGCCGCCACATGTGAACGTAACAAGGCACATAGAGACCTGTGACAAAAATGTTCTCTCACTTGCACACACATTATAGACCTGCACTTCAAAGTGATGTCATTTGCTCAGATACTAGTCTTCCTTATGCCCACAGTGACGGCGTGGGAGAAGTCTCTCTTACCTTCACACCGGGGAGGCAAACCACCAGCCATTTCTTCCTGTCCCTGTATCCTACCTATCTATCATAAGGCTGGCTTCTTCATTTACAAGGAAGAAGGGTGGAGCAGTAAATTTTGATTTTGCCTGTGCTGTGGAATTCATACCAACCCTCCTTTGTAGAGAAGAGCTGAGTTTGTTCATTTGTTGTGGCATCACTCCTTTCTGCCCCAAGAAGCTGAAAATGAAGTTGTTGTTCCGTAGTGTAGCCGTTGAAGAAATGAATGGGCCCTAACAGCACTGAAGGGATAATGGGCGACCCATGGCACAGTCTGTCGTGGAAGCCTTAGAATTATCAGGCTCCTGCCTAAACTGGGTAATCCTTGCATTTGTAACAAAAAAAAAGTCAAATTATTATAAAAGTCTGAAAATGTTTCTTACAATTGGTTTTGGATTGCTGTGCACTTATAATTATAGAATAAGCCAAGATGAAAATACAAACAAATATAGTACGATAAAATAGCATTTATCTGGTTAGTAATCAATGGTAGTTTACTTTTGATGACCATATATTGTGTTATAATACTGTGGCTTAGTATTTATCTGCAGTGTAGTTGGCGTTTGACACTACATTTCTCATTTTTCCCCTTCCAGCCTTGTCTATTTCAGAAATTTGTTTAAAATTTTATATAAAGCTATGAACAAATCATGCATGCAATACTTATTGACTTCTCTTTTTCACTAACATTCATTGACCTTTTAGGTCAATAAATGTAAAGTTGATTTAAGAAGTCAATATGCCTTATTTTAATTTAGATTAAATTTTCACCTGATTCAGCACTCTTTAGTTCTTGTTTTATAAATAAAAATGCTCATGTCAATTCATTATTAAAATTTATGTCAAATGGAAAATGTTTTCCTGTAGGATTGGAAATCCCCAACTGAGTTATTATTTTTAAGTATTTCCAGCTCTGTGTTTGAGAATGACCTTCCTGTACCCTGTTACATACCAGGCCCCTCTTGACTGATGTTCTGGCTTCTGTACAAACCTATATAAATGTCACATTGTGTAGATAATTCTATATAACAAGATGTTTTCCTAAAAGAAAGTTATAGTCCACTCTGCATAGGCATAGCAACATGTTTGGCACAAACTATACTTCATGTAATGTTCGTTCTATCAATTAAATTGTAGTCCAAAAGCCTGCCATGTCTGATCATGTTGCCCCCTAATCCAACAGTAGTTAGTGCAGAATCAGAAATTAGGCAAGTCTTTTGCTCTTTATTCCCTCCTTTACCCACCCATCCTTCCCCCTCCCTGGCCTTGAATTCTGTGGAAATATCTTCGATGATGGAAGTGACTTTCTCACCTCCTCTCTCCCATTGTGGTCCAAAATGTTTCCAAATGCTAATCTGGCAGGGGCAGATGACCCCTGGGAACAGGATACAGAAGGAGCTGGAGGTCTGCAGTGAGAGGGAAGAATTGATTAAAATTAGCCCCCCCCATCACCCAAAAATCCCAGTGGATCCAACTTTATTATTAGGTAGTTTGTGTTATCTTGGTTGGCCATAATAAAAGGCATTGTAGGGGTTTGGGCTTTGGATTTTCTCTGAAGGAGTTAGAAAAGGCTTTAATAGAGAAACAGAGGCATTGGAATTCTTGTTCTATGAACACTGCCATTTTCCTGTGTACTTTGCTTGGTAAAGTCCAAAGAAAAATACAGATTATATGAATTTTTGTATACTTTTTACAATTATAATTTATTTGATTTGTTTCCATTTTTTAATTTTAATAAAATAGCATTTTCTTTTTTCTTTTAGGCATTGATTTCAGAGTAAAAACAATTTCATTAAATGATACAACACTGAAACTTCAAATATGGTAAGCTTTGTAAATAGTTTATGATTATTTAGAACAGTGGTTCTCAAGAGTGGGTTGGGACCCAAAAGTTAGTCACAATTCTCAGGCGACTTGTGAGGCCTTGAAAGAGGAAGAAGAGCAGCTCAATGGCAAACTTGGGATTTCCTTTGCATAATCTACAAATTGGCTATGCAATCAGTTTATTGCTTAGTAATGCTACATATTAAACATGAAAAATAAAATACAACGTGCAGTATTGCATGATAAACTTCTGCATTTTAGGTTGAGGACGGAGGAAATAGTGTGGAGTTACATTATAAGTGGATCCTGAAAAGTACAATAAGTACAATATGTTTAGAAGTGAGTCCTGCAGTGTAATGGAAATTTAAAAGTAGAACCATTGATTTAGAATATGTAAATAGCAATTTAAAAAAACAAAACCTTGCTTTTGCAGTTCGATGGTATTCTTACTCCATATTTATTGAAATATAGGCAATTTTATTGCTTTGTCTAAAAGCGCTAGAACAAAATAGGGAAATGTTATTATGAGCCCCCCCCCCTTTACTCTCCCTCAGAGGCAAGATTTTCCCTCCGTTCATCTTTCCCTTTACTGACTGAGCCACCGTAGTAATGTGTTTTCTTCTTTCCTGAAAAACTCTGGCTGTCCCACCCTGTCACAATACAATATTTTGGCTTTTGGCTCAGCCCAGAAACCTGAGGGAAGGATTGGGAGTCCACGTTAACTTAAATTACATTCAAGATGTGGGAAGCCGAAAAGGGGGGGGGAGGGTAGGAGGGTAGGATATAGGGGTATAAAAGTGTTTGATATAGATTGACTTGTGTTTACCATATCCTAATAAAATGTGTTTAAAAATGTTTTGAAATTCCAAAGTAACAAAATATTTTATTTAACATAGGGGGGAAAGGTCAGGTGAAATCATGGGTAAAATTTCTGAGGTAACTGAATATAGATAACTCTGAGTAAAATCAGTACATGCACAGAGTTTAGTTCTTATGTTTCAGGCTAATGAGAGTTTCTTAAGCTGTTCAGAGTTACTTAAATCTTTATGTTGAGAGGCTTTTGTTCCAGTGTTTTCCCAAACACTCTAGTATACTTTCTTTGAGTATTCTCTAGCTCTTTTGGTTTCCAGAAGGCTGGTGCACTC
>NW_015168064.1:151052-177955 GCF_001447785.1 Gekko japonicus
CCAAACCCCATCTCTTGAAACACGAGTCCTCATCTTGAGTTTTTAACTGACAATATTTCTACAGGCAGTTTCTAACCACACCAGATCAGGGATCTCTGTACTCTTCAGAGCTAACTCCGTTTGACTGGGTAGGGAAATTCTTCTTTCTCTAGAAGATCTATCCCCTTTCCTTGGCCTGAATGGGAGTCTCTGTCTAACTACCCACTGATCCTTGCCAAATTTCCCCAGTTCTCCTGTCTGTGTTAAACTGCTCTCAGTCAGGGCTGAATTCCAAATGAATTCTCCTCCTCAGCATTCAGCTATAAAGTCTCTGTCTGCTCAGCTGATGCTAACCAATCAGATTGCTTGGAGCAAACTGTCACTCAAGGCTCTCTGTTCCTGTGGAGAATTAATCATTCTTTTAAACTTTTAAGAAGTGCAGCCTGTCACAGTTATATTTTCATTTGGCATACAGGATTCATATGGCTAAGTTACTCCACGTATTCTACTCATAGAATTCAACACAGTGACACATGAGGGAGGAATGTAGATCAGTCTTCAACTAGAGGAGATACAACTGTCTGATGAGAGATTAGACAACATTTCAACCCTTTGTACATTTCAAGGGTTTCCTGAAGCTCTGCTTGTGTATATGTCTCATGTAGCTACTAGTCACAGAGACTGCTTTGACCCAGTGGAGCTGCAGACAAAACATGTGGAATAGCTCTTTGTTACAGTACTGTTCGATGAACTATTATGAAAATTATTTGCTATCATATTCCAGGCATGTTTGTACAGTATAGCCAGGCAGAAACTTTATACAGGCTGGGCTAAACCTTCCCTAGAATTGGTTCAGCCTTTGACGATTCACAACTCAACAAAGCTGTTTGAGGTCATCCTAAACTAGCCGTTTCAAGGACCCAAACCTAAGTCCCTCTGAGACACTACCCCTTGGGCAAGCAAGCAGCGCTCAGACCTATGGGTCCTCAAGGTTATCTGCACACAGGAAACCAGATCTTGGTAAAATATATGAAGGTATATTGAATACTTACGAAATAAGATATCACTAGGCAACATAGTCTCTACAATCCTGCAGCAAGAAAATAAGAAATGCTAACTTCTCCATCTAATACTTCAATACCTGGTATTTAGAATATCATAGTCCAAGCTAGGGATTTAAGCATTGTCTACATAGTGGTCCATCGTCAGAGCCACTGCCCAGTCGAATCATGAAGTTAGCATGGCTTCCCTCTTGTCTAGGGCTTCGTTATAGTCTTTAGCCATCTGGCATCAAGTAGTCTCCCCCAACCCAAACAGGGAGCTCGCTTGATGGAATCCTCCAGAAGATGATGACATCCCCTCCTGCTTCCCCCCTCCTATCTAGTTACAGAACTGAACATGGTTTCTCACAATAGCCAATTACCACATTCTTGAATTCGGCCTTCTTGAAGGAAATAAGGATGTCCTAGGTAGAAGGGCATGATTACAGACATCTGCAAGCTGGAACAGGCCTGCTAATATTCATGTTAACCCTTGGGTGGGAAAATCAGGTTGCTTTCTCTCACAAGGGTAGCTAACCTTTTTATTGGTGAGAGTTTCCCAGGGGGAGTTCAAACCCCAGAGCTACTTCTTGAGGGGAGCAGTGGTGGTGGGTCTCTTCTGCTCCCATACACTTCATCTTCTGCATGCTCTCCTCCAGGGGTCATTTCGTAGAAAAAGAGCTAGGGGAACTCATTAGCATAACTCATTAGCATATGTCACACCCCCTGACATCACTGGAAGTGTGTCATAAGGCCACACCCCCTGACATCACCGGAAATGTGTCATAAGGCCACACACCCCGCCCCCAACGGTCCCGGCCTCCACCGCCGGCCTTGCAGCTCAACTGCCGAGCCCCATGAAGGGCCCGGCGGTGGACTTGCAAGGCCGGCGAGAGTGCAAGGAAGCCCCGCAAAGGCCCTCCCTGGCCCTAGGCAGACAGGGGTGGGGAGAGGCAGGGAGGAAGCAACTTACCCTCCCTCTTCTCCTGCCTCCTCCTGGCTGAATGAGGGCCGGAAGCGGGGCGGCCGGAAGCAGGGGGCGGGGCTTTGTCATGTGCCTCGCCCCCCGTACTTCACCCGGGGGAACTGTGTTCCCCCGCGTTCCCCCCCGAAATGACCTCTGCTCTCCTCCCTCACCATTGAGGCACCACTATCAGACTATCACACACATCAACACCAAACAGCTGGACTCCAGAGCTGGCTGGGCACATCCTGTCTCTGCCTGCTGTTTGGTGCTGATGAAGCTAGGCTACACCCAGAGGCTGTTGAGTCCACAGGCATCCTGAACTCTTCAGCTATTTAGCACTGATAGGAGGGAGAAACCCTCCCTTCCCATTGGTGCTATACAGCTGATGGAACTAGAGAGTGCTGGGCAGGTTCTTGAGTCAACAGGGGAAGTGGCGAGCTGCCAGTAATTTGTGATTAGCAGTCTGATGACCATTGCCCTAAACATGTGAAAACCTTATATTTTATGGCTGCCTTCATGTTATGCAACAGCTTGCAGTGTTTTAGACTGTTTAATGGCAGTGGCGGTGCACTCATGATGAAGCTACAAGAGCATCTTATACAACGTTTATGAGATCCTATGAGATGGCAGTCAAAGGGGGCGCGGGGTGTCGGTCGACTGAATGGCGGACGCTAATTGAAAGAGCTCTGGATGATCCCTCCGTAAACCCCACCAAAAAATAAACAAATACCAGTATTTTGCCTAAGCAAGGCATGGGAAAATCCAGCCGAACACACCATTGACCAGGAGATCCCGCAGCAGCCCGTTTAAAAAGCTTTTTTCAATTCGATGCAGCGAGCGGCACGGCAACAGACCCGTGCCAAATCGAGCCCAACATGGCGTCCGGATCATCGCACCAATCGCAAGTACAGACCACGCTAATGAAGCAAGATATTACTGATACTTTTCGGCAGTTTAAAAACTAAATACGTGAAAATTTTAATACCATGCTAAAACCTATCTCGGAGCAATTAGAAGCATTGCAAATATCAGTGCAAAAAATAGCGCAAACTGCTGATACAGCAATGGAAGCCTCAATAGCAAATCAGGAAGATATTAGGCAATTGCAAGATAGTGAAACTTGGACCAAAGAGCAAATCCTTCTTCTAAAACAGAACGAGAGAGAGATTTTTGAAACTAAGAGGCTTTCCGGAGCAAGCGGAAGGGACAGGATCTAACAACATTCCTAGCGACATGGCTTGCTTCCGTTATACCCTTTGAAGATGACATCACACCAATGCTCATAAGAGCCTACAGATTAGGCCCTATTGTGACAAACAAAAGACGAGGACCTCGAGATATTCTTGTGGAATTTCTTGATCTACCTGTTAAAGCTCGTGTCCTACAAGAAACCAGAAAAAATGGCAATTTTAAATTTAAGGAGAACGATATCTTTATTTTTCCTGATGTCCCACCTGAAGCTCTTCAGATTAGAAGAACTCTCAAACCAATCACTACACGTCTCAACGAAGCAGGAATTAAATACCATTGGTACCAAACAAAATATCTACAGGTCAGATTCCAGGGCACTAAAAGCCTTGGGATTACAAGCCACACAAGAGATGGAGACTGACACTGATCCTAACACTCTTTGCAAGCATAAGCGACCTGACCAAACGACCCCGCATAAGTGGAGCAAGATTCCAAAAAGACGAAGAATGAACTTTTGAGTATTGTTTTTCTGTCACTGGTTTTTGTTTTTCTGTCACTAATATTTTTAATTTTAGCATAACAGTGTTCTGCACTAAGTAGACGTGTTTTACTGGTATGCAAATGATGTTTCTTATAAACTAATGGTGGGGGGGACAATCCGTTCACTTTCATGGTTCCCTTTAGTGAAGTAAGATGTTTTGTTAAAATGTTGTTATTGTTGGCAGTAATCGAGAAGGAAGGGCTATTCCAGCCCTGTGAGGCCAGTTGCCTCACATACTGGGATTGGCGGGGGGGGGGGCTGTAAAATCTATTGGTAAATGTATAAGTCAGACAATGTTTAATGTACTAATTGTTTTGAACTGGACAGTACAAAAAAGCTTTTTTATAGATATAAATATTATTTTGAAATGTTTCACTACAGTGCATACTTATATTCATAGTATAGGGATGGAGCACTTGCAGTTGATATATATGTTAGCACAATACCTTTTAATGCAATGTGGCTGTAAGCAAAGTCATTATGAAACTAAGATAATGCTATATTTTCAAATCATACCATGGGTGATTTAAAAATAATTACCCTAAATTGTAGGGGATTAAATAGTAAAATTAAGGCTAAACACATTGCCAAGGATCTACAAAAACAAAAAGTACAAGTGGCAATGCTACAAGAAACTTATGTTAAAAAAGGGCAAACGCATTGCCCTCAAACTGGTTTCCTATGCAATATTTAGCCTATGGCTCTTCTAAGTCGCGTGGAGTGGCAATTTTATTTTCTAGAGATATCAAACTAGTGGTGGAAGAAATACAAAAAGATGAAGAAGGGCGGTTTTTGTTTGTAAGGACTAAAATCAATGAATCACAAATAACCTTTGCATCACTCTATGCCCCAAACAAAAACCAAATACATTTTATGGCTACCACTCTAACCCAGCTTCAGAAGTTTGGCAAAGGCTCTATAATCCTAGGAGGGGACCTAATTTACTTGATGGATACAATGCTAGACAAAACCAATTATAATGCAATACGGAAACCTGTGACAACACATAAGCCTGCATTTAATGCCCTGCAAATCCTAATTTAAAAATTTGGATTACATGACAAATGGAGATTACAACATGGGAAAACTAGAGACTATACATACTACTCTCACCAATTCAAAACATGTTCAAGACTAGATTATATACTAGTCTCCACAAATGTATTAAACAAAATTAACTCATCTTCAATTGGCATCCAAAAGTGGTCCGACCATGCCCCTGTAGAATGTAATCTACGGGAAGGGAAAAAAGGAAACTACAAACAGAATTGGAAATTTAATAAACTTTTATTATATGACAATAAAACTAATAAAATATTGCAACAAGAACTTCAGGAATACTTTAAACTAAATTGGTCAGACAAAGTCCAGATCTCAACTGGGATGCATCAAAAGCAGTAATGAGAGGCAAATGGATCTCACTGTTGGCTTTCTGTAAAAAAGAGAAAAGCAAAATGAGAGCCGAACTTTTACATTCTATAAAAGAGCTCAAGGATAAACATAAAAAAACTTGTAATGCTAAAATCTGTGCAATCCTACAATATGTAAGAAAACAGCTTGAAATGCTAGAAGTTAATGAAATCCACAAAACAAATTTTATCTTTCACAAAATCAGTACAACCAAAACTTCTAAAAGACTACGCATTTTGTCATGAAGATTAAAGAAGCGGCAATCTGATCAATTTATAGGCAGTCTCAAAGACCATCAGGATAACTTAAAATATACAACAAAAGACATCATTCAAATTTTAGAATTATTTTATAAAAAATTATATACTTCTACTAAACCCCAACAACCTGACATACATTAATTTTTAACTTCTGTCAAAGATCTAAAACTTCTGGAGGAAGAACACCGCACTTTGCTAGAAATGCCATTCAGTATTCGAGAACTTGAAAAAATAACAAAGTGCCCGGTCCAGATGGCTACATAGCAGAATATTATAAAGCATTTTTGCCCATTATTGGTAAACCTCTATTGGAAACTTGCAACTCAGTTCTTGCTACTGGAGTGATGCCTGACACATTTAAAATGGCCAATATAATACTTATTCCAAAAAAAGGAAAAGCATCTTTCCGAGCATCATATCGTTATTTAACAATGATTATAAACTCTTTGCTTCATTGCAAGCAGCGTGACTGTCAAGCTTGATTGGTCATTACATACACAAAGACCAAACAGGATTTGTCCCTACTGGAGACATTTTAGACAATATCCGCAAAACGCTTAACCTTATACATTTCGGGAGGGGGGGAAATCAAAGAACATAATTCACTTATAATGTCCATTGATATCCAAAAAGCTTTTGATTCCCTTATCTTACCACTCTCTTACAATATATGCAGTTCGGTCTTACCTTTTGTAAAACAATTAAAGCCATTTACGAAAGTCCTAAGGCAAACATCTGGGTCAACGGAGCAACATCAAATAGTATTGCACTACAAAGAGGCACATGTCAGGGATGTCCCTTATCACCATTTTTATTTGTTCTGGCTATGGAACCCCTGGTGTGTGCCCTAAAATCACAACCTCATTTTCAAGGGATTAAAATTTTCAACAAGGAGTTCAAAATCAGCTTATTCACTGATGATGTTTTACTTTACATCACGTCACTGGAATCATTACTCAAGGCAGTTCAAGCAATTTTAAATGAATTCGGACAAATTGCTGGATTAAAAATTAATTATGATAAATCACTTTTATTTCCAATAAATATATCAGCGGAGATGAAACAATACATCAAGAATACTTATGATTATCAATGGGCTGATCATTATATACAGTACTTAGGTATAAAAATACCAATAGACGTAGCCAACCCTTTTCAAATAAACTATTCGGAAATGCACAAAGAAATCATAAAGAAAATAGAAAATTGGAATACAATTTCCCCCCCGGATAAACCGCATAAACATTCTAAGATCTTATATTTTACCTAAATATATGTATCTTTTCCGAACAATACCTATAACCCTATCAGATCAGCAACTAAAGAAATGGCAGAATGACATAAATAAGTTTTTATGGAACTACAAAGTCCAGCAAATCAAATTCAGCACCATGCGTAGATCAATGAGAAAAGGTGGCTTGGCAGTGCCTGATCTAGGTATCTACTATAAAGCAACACTCTTAGCGACACTGGTAAGACAATATCAAGATGACGAAACCTTAGATTGGAAGTGGATTGAAGTAACTACATTAAAAGGATATAATTTGCAGGAATTGCTTTGGAAAAATAAATTTCAAGAGGTGCTGTCAATAGTTCTCACCCCATTTCTAAGAGCTACACTCAAAATATGGTATCGTCACAGAAACATCATAGCTACACCTTTTTCAAAACTAAGTACGTTTGTAGGACAGTCATGGTTTCTTCCAGCGAAGCATATGGACTCATTTTTCACTTGGAAATCTGCTGGAATAACACGTATTGATTTATACACAAAGATCAAGTTCTATCTAAAAATGATTTGGAAAGAAAATATAAAACCAATATACCTTGGTTTGAATACTTGCAATTTCGACATTTTATTGAATCCACGGACTATAACTCTTCAATACACAAACCATTTAGTGATTTTAAAAATATTCTCTTCAAATATTCAAAAAAACAAGGTCTTATTTCAAAAATATACTTCATTTTATTAACTCATCAATCAAACAGCTGTCCTAGCTACCAAACTGCATGGTCCTCTGATTTGCAACACCATCTAACTGAAGAATAATGGGATAAAATATGGCGTAGTCAGACTACGATGTCCAAATCCCAAAATGTTTTAGAAGCAAACATGAAAGTCCTCCTAAGGTGGTATTTGACACCTGCTAAAATAGTGCACTTAGTACCTCACACCTCGCCATTGTGCTCGAAACGCTGTGGAGAGAAGGCAACATATTTCCATACTTGGTGGTCCTGCAAATATATACAACAATATTGGTCCCAAATCATCCAACAAATTAAAACTTTTACTGGTTACAACTTATCTTTATCCCCTGCTTTGATACTTTTTGGCCTATGGCCAAATGATAGTATACCTGAAAAGAGGGGAAAAAAAACATATTAATTACTGCAGCAAAGATAACTATAGCTAAAAATTGGAAAGATAAGAATCCTCCAAACACTAAGCATTGGCTCCATAAAGTATGGGAGTTATACATGTTAGAGAATCTGTCAATATATGATTCCAATAACAAAATTGAATGTGAATGTTATAATCCTTTGAATATATGGTACCCCATTTTGGAGAAAGTAACAATAGATTAATTTGATTGGGAGACAATCAAAGATGCTGAATATAAGATTATGTTATATAGCTGATAGTTAAAATTTGTTATGAAGGTTTAAAAGTTATAAAATTGTTATAAAAATTCAGTCTTTTTGTTTCTTACCAAAGCTCTGTCTGTATTTAAAAGATATCTAGATACCTTTAAGACAAGTAACATATCTATTAGATATGTGATATTATAGACTTGAAAGTTGAGTACTGAAGACTTGATTTGGATGCACTGTACTGGATCGTACTGTAATTGTCTGACTTACTCCTTGTTTCTTTTTTATCTAGAATTGTTTATAAAGACCAATAAAATATTAATTTTAAAAATGGCAGTCAAAGCCGCTAAACAAGAGTACTATGTGGCCACGATTGCGTCTGCGAGCTCTCGGCCAACCCAATTATTTAGAATGATTCAGACCATTACTTCTCTGCCACAGGGCAGACCAAATGCTAAGGAATTGGAGATCGGCTCTGAGGCTTTTGTGAGCTATTTCACAGATAAAGTCTTGTCGCTCTGCCATGACCTTCCCGCCACAGTTGAAACAGTAAGGGAACTCGAGGCTCCATACACATCTTCTTGTCAAGCTTTGAATTGTTTCAGTCCACTCAGCCTAGAGGTGGTCGACAAATTACTCCTAACTGTGCGTCCGACCACCTGCAGCCTTGACCTATGCCTTTTATCATCTCTGGCTGATTAGGCAGTTGGTTCCCTTCCTAGAATGCAATGACCTGGCATCAGTGATCCATGCAGTGGTCACCTCAAGATTGGATTACTGTAATGCCCTCTACAGGGGGCTGCCCTTGTCCCAAATTCAGAAGCTGCAGCTGGTGCAGAATGCGGCGGCCGGGCTGTTGCTGGGTCTCCCCATGCGGGAACACATCCAGCCTGCGCTAAAAGCACTGTACTGGCTGCCTATAGCATACCAAATTCAATTCAAGGTGTTGGTACCTACCTTCAAAGCCTTTTATGGTCAGGGGCCTACTTACCTAAGGGACTGCCTTTCCCCACATGTTCCCCAGAGACCACTATGATCGTGGTCCCAAAATCGCTTGGCTTTTCTAGGCCCCAGAGAAGGCAGGCTAGCAGTGACAAGGGCCAGGGCCTTCTCAAGGGTGGCTCCGTACTGGTGGAATGAGCTCCTGGAAGACATCAGGGCCCTGCAGGACCTTTTGTAGTTCTGCAGGGCCTGTAAAACAGAGCTCTTCCACCAGGCTTTCGATTAGGGAGCCGCATCCATCTACCTTAGGCCCTGGCCCCAGTATTAACAATATTATATCAATACTAACATCACTATTACACCAACCTAAATAGCCTGTGCTCCGCTGATACAACCCAGACCATGTTGACTGTCGGATGCCCGCCATAATTATATTGGGCTAGCACTTTATGTATTGTTTTAGAACTATTTTATTGTAATTTTATTTAATTAATTGTTTTAACTTGTTATAATACTGTGTAAGCTGCCCTGAGCCTGCTCTGGCGAGGAGGGTGGGATATAAATTAAATAAATAAATAAATAATGGCTTAATGCCAGATAAAGGTGAAAAAATGGAACTAGGACACAACAAAGAAGGTCTGCAAAGTATATATTTTGGAAAACTATCTTGTGAACTGTTGATACTGTATGTATGAAAGAAATTACAATTGAAGATAAATTATTGAAAACTTGCATGATTGAAGGTGTTTAATAAACTAAACTTATTTTTAAATTTAAAAGTGAGTTAGTGATGTCCTTTCTTAACAGATAAGAAGTAAGATCAAAATAAGAAATGGAACTGAATCTTTTAGGCATTGTAATAGCATAAGGGGGAGCCATTTCTCTGTAAAACCAGACATGTGATTAGGGTTCTCCTTCCTTTTAATTGTAAGAAAATTTTACCTATTATCATATGTTCCCACACTTTTTCATATTAGATTGAATTAATACAAATTGCTTTGATTCTGTATTATCAGCTAACAAAAGGTTCATGATTTTTTTTCTAATTGAGGAAACTGATTAGGTATCCCTGGAGAATAGCTTTGGGTTGTAAAATAATGCACTATCCTGTTTTGGTTTGCTGTAGATCAGAAATTCCCAATCTTATTTGGCCTATTGCCCCCTTTTCAGAAAAAAAATTGCTCAGCACTTCACTGGAAAGCTACCTTCAAGAAGTGGACAAAAAATGCAGTTTGTGGATCTGTACCTGGATTGTTCCACCCCACCTGGATCGTTCCAGCACCCCTCAAGAGGCAGTACTGTCCACTTTGGGAACCAGTGGTATAGATGAATTTTTAATTAAGATCCAGAAGCACTGGATTTTAACACAAATTCACTTAGTATGATAGGAGCAGCCTTTCTTTTCACTTCCCCAACCTGGGCCAGGATATTGCACATATAGATGCTGTCACCTGCAAGTGACTAAGTACCATTGTGTAAAAAAATCATCTTTTTAAGTGTAGGAATTTTAAAAAACGATGGTAGTTTGTGTAAGTTTGACGAAGGTGAAGTGAAAAGAGAGGAAAGTCATTTATAAGCCAATTTGAAAACTTAAAGTTATGCCAAAATCTTTTGGCCGTTAAGTTAGGTATTTTAGATGTCCTCTCTAGCAATGGGATCTCATAATTTTATAGATTTATAGATACTGCCTTGTACAGGTGCACAAGGTGGTACATCATTATGTTTTCAATTTGTGTGGCTTTTTTATATATATAGATTATCGTATGTTAATGAAGTGCTGTACTTGGAGATACTAGAACCATGGAATATGATTATTACCAGTTTCCCACTGGAAGGTTTTTTTAAACAATAGTATTCAATTTTAGCTATATTGTATTGTATTCAAATTATAATTTTTCCATAATTAAAAGAAGCCTTTCATATTGCCTGGAGAAAAATGGTCCTGACACAAAAAAGATTGTATGGGAAGAGGTACCTGGAGTTATTATTTTTTTGTTAGTTATCAGATAGTTTCTGTGTGGAGACTAAAAAAACAAAAGAATTGTTTAATATTGATTTAGGTCATCATCTGACTTGTATCCATACTATTTATTCCTTTTTTAATTTCAATTTACAAACATACAAACATAAAATATAAACTATAATCATTAATATTCAAAATCATATACATATTTTGCTTTATTTAGAACTTGCTTAAATTTTACTTTTAATGTTTCACTTCTATTTAAATACCTTTATTGTATCTTTTCCATCTGTCTTTATAGCCAATAGCATTTTTATTATAAATATGTATTACCTAACTCTTTCCTTCTATCATTCTCTGTTTTAATTTAATTTTGTTCTTGATTTTCAGCTACATAATTGAAAAAGACTTTCCATTTTTCTTGAAATTCTGAATTCAGTCTGTTATGTATAAAACATGTTAATTTTGCCATTGTTGCATATCCATTTAGTTTATTCTTCCATTCGTACAGGTCTGGGCATTTCACTGCCTTCCATCTTGCTGCAAATATTACTCTTGCCACTATCATTATATATTTAAATAATTCACTGTGTATTTTTGTAATGTTGATTGGTAAAATATTTAATAGCATATTTGTTGGATCCTTTGCAAACTTAAGTTTTAATATCTTTTGCATTTCTTCTTTTATTCAATATTTTTTGCTTTCTTGCATGTCCACCACATGTGATAAAATGTTGTGTCTGTATTCTGTATTCTGTATTCTGGCATTTCCATACTATTTATTCCAATGTGTAGTGACTTATATAATAGTTTTCTATAACTAACCAATGCTTGTGAGATTTTTTCCCCTCTCTAATCCTGGATGAGAAGGCTAACTTGGCATGTATTACTGAGACTTGTCTAGGGTGGGGAGAGGCATTAACCTCTCCCAGTCATGCCCTCCGAGGTATTCAGCAGTACATCAGCATAGGCCTGGCAGGTGAGGAAACAATGTTACTGTAGTCTATATGGATTCTATCCCCTTGGTACGGTGCCCCATCCAGGTTTTGGCTCTGTCTACCTAATGTTGGGATTGAGAGACAGGATTGAGAGTCTGTTAGTGTATCACCCACCCTGCTGCCTAACAGTCTCCCTACTTGAGCTGACAGAGGTGGTCTCAGAGGTGGTGTTGAGGACCCCTAGGCTGGTTGTCCTAGGGGACTTCAACATTCATGCCAAGACTGTCTTGTTTGGACTGGCTAAGGATTTTATGGCCTCCATCACAACCATAGGCCTGTCTCAGGTAATAACTCTCCCTACACATTATGCAGGTCACACTCTTGGTCTCGTATTTTGTTGTGGGCAGGAGGAATGTGATCTGGGGTGAAGGAACTGATGACAGTTCCTTTGTCATGTAGAGATCACTACTTGTTTGAGTTTAGATTTACAGGGTTACAAGACTCTGCGGGATGAGGGATCTATTAAGATAATCTGCACCCAGAACCAGATGGATACAACTGACTTTCTGATGGCTTTAGGTGATTTTCCTGTTGATATGGTTGGTGTTCCTGTCAATGCCCTGGTTGACCTATGGAATGAGAAAATTATATGAAGAAGAAGAAGTTGGGTTTATACCCCGGCCTTCACTTGGAGTCTTAGAGTGGCTTACAGTTTCCTTCCCTTTTTCTCCCCACAACAGACACCCTGTGAGCTGGGTGGGACGGAGAGAACTCTGAGAGAACTGTGACTGATCCAAGGTCACCCAGTCTGCATGTGGAGGAGTGAGGAATCAAACCCAGTTCTCCAGATTAGAGTCTGCTGCTCTTAACCACTACACCAAACCACTAAACCAAACATGGACAGTTGACATGATTGTTCCCAGGCACCCCTTTTCAAGTGTTATAGCCCAGGTAGACCCTTGGTTTACTGAAGGATTGTGGGTGATGAAAAGACAAGGGAAACAGCTAGAGAAACAGTGGAGGAAGACTCGAGTCAAATCCAATAAGATTTTAAAGCTTACTCCATGGCAGTGATGGTGCCAAATAAACAACACTTTTCTGTTACTATTGCTTCTGCACAGTGTAGGCAGAGCTGTTCTGGATTGTCAGAGGCCTGATTGGGATCTGACTGGCAGGATGAGGTAGAGTACTCACTGGCCCACTGTGACCATTTTGCTCACAAAACCTCTCACATCCATTTTGACTTGAAGTCTATATTAGCAATGACAGGGTGAGATGGTGCTAGGGTGTATCCAATTGCTTGGGATGCTTTTCAGTTAATTTAGTATGAGGATGTAGACAGGATCCTTGGAAGTTTGAGACCTACCACCTGCTTGTATGACCCTTGCCCTTCCTGGTTACTTAAATCTTGGTGGTGGTGGGGGGCTGGCTGACTGTGCTTGAGAGGTAGTTAATGCTTCCGTAAGAAGAGGGTAGTTGCCCCAGCCTTGAAGCATACTGTGGTGTGTCCACTTCTAAAAGAACCTACCCTTGATCCAGGAGATCTCAGTAATGATCAACTAGTCTCAAATGTTCCATTCCTAAGCAAGGTGACTGAACAGATGGTGACTGGATAACTTTGAGCTTTCCTGGATGAGTCAAATTGTTTAGATCCCTTCCAGTCTGGGTTTAGGCATAGTTATGTGAATGAAACAGCTGTTGTCGCCCTGATGGATGACTTGCACTGGAAGATGGACAGAGGGAATGCAACTCTGTTGATTCTCCTGGACCTCTCAGAGGCTTTGGATACCATTGATTGTGGTACCCTTCTGGGCCATCTATCTGGGTTGGGATTGGGAGGCACCATTCTGCAGTGGTTCTGGTCCTACCTAAAGGGTAGGTTTCGGAAGGTGGTTCTAGGGGACTGCTGATCAGCCCCTTGGCCTTTGGCTTGTGAGGTTCCACAAGGATCCATCTGGTTCTCTATGCTCTTTAGCATCTATATGGAACTCCTGGGTGAGGTAATCCAGAGAGATGTGAATTACACCCAGCTCTGTCTCGTGGAAGTAGTGACAGACTTCATGTTCCTGGGATCCCAGATCACCGCAGACTGTGACAGCAGCCATCAAATTAAAAGACGCCTGCTCCTTGGGAGGAAAGCAATGGCAAACCTAAACAGCATGATAAAAAGTAGAGACCATCACCCTGCCAACAAAAGTCCACATGGTCAAAGCAATGGTATTCCCAGTAGTCATGTATGGCTGCGAGAGTTGGACTATAAGGAAGGCCGAGCGCCGAAGAATAGATTCTTTTGAACTATGATGCTGGAGCAGACTCTTGAGAGTCCCTTGGACTGCAAGAAGAACAAATCAGTCAATCCTAAAAGAAACCACCCCTGACTGTTCCCTGGAAGGCCAGATAATGAAACTGAAGCTCAAATACTTTGGCCACCAAATGAGAAGGGAGCACTCACTGGAGACGACCCTGATGCTGGGAAAGATTGAAGGTCAAAGAAGATGGGAATGGCAAAGGATGAGATGGTTAGATAGTGTCATAGATGCAACAAACATGAAATTGAGCAAACTTCAGAGGACGGCGGAAGACAGGAAGGCCTGGCGTGATCTGGTCCATGGGGTCGCGAAGAGTCAGACTCGACTGTGCGACTGAACAACTGTCTCATGCTTTCAGCTGAAACCAGGGAGGCTGTAGAAACCCTGAACTGGTGCCTGGATGCAGTTTTGGAGTGCATGTGGGCTGATAAACTGAAACTTAATCCCAACAAGATGAAAATACTACTGGTGGATGGAAGGTCTGACCCAAGATTTAAGGTGTCACCTTAAATCCTGGATGGGTTGCACTCCCCTTGAAGGAACAGCTTGATAATCTTGGGATGCTGTTAGACCCAGGCCTACTGTTGGATAAGCAGGTGGCACTTTTGTCTGGGAGTTTCTTTTACCAGCTTCCACTGGTTAGCCAGCTGTAGCCTTTTCTGGGAAGAAAAGATCTGGCTACTGTGGTGTATGCCCCAGTTACATCTTGATTAAGATGGCTTCTAGAAGTGTTTGAAAGCTTCAGTTGGTACAAAATGCTGCATCCAGGATGTATACTTGAATGGGTAATAGGAACCATATCACTCCAGTCTTGGCCCATCTACACTGGCTCTCAATTTGTTTCTGGGCACAATTCAAGGTACCGGTGTTGGCATTCAAAGTCCTAAATGGTTTGGGTTAAAACACTTGGAAGAAAAGCCAGAGTATTACTGTCCTCAACTATACTGTTGATAGAGAAAAGGATATACCTTCAATTTCATTGATAATATTTCCATCTGAAGAAGTAGAACAGAGTTGTATTTATGTAATATAATAGCTTCTGCAGCCTTATTAATTTCAAATGAAGCTGCCCTAAGAACACTTTTAAATCATTTTGCTGCTTTAGAGTTTCTTGGTTTCCCCCTCCTGATCTATCCTTTCTTAGTGTTGTCAAAGTAGTAGGTGGGGTGTGCAAAATTCTATGTTGAGGAGGGAGTTCAAGAATCAGGTATCTACCATCGAGCAGTAACATAACCCTCTTGCCCCCACTGCAGCTGTCTTTGCACATAATTATATTATTTGTTGGTACAATGGTTTATTAGGTTGGTCTGTTAATCATTCAGCCAACCTATCTCATTCTTTTACAATGCCAACCTGGAAATTAAGACTGGGTACTGTCTGCATCCACATGAACTAATTTTGAATAGCTTCTGTACTGAAGTATCTCTTTAGTGCAGAAGTGCTAAGACATACTTCAATATAAGTGTTATTAGGTCAAAAGGTATATATCATTTCTGCTTTTGTGCTCATTAATGAGTGTCATTAATATGTAAGGGCTGTTTATTCACATTATGCAGATAAGTAGTGCTAAGTAATTCCTTCCAATGTTATTTAGGGACACTGCTGGCCAAGAACGATTCCGTACAATGACTACTAGTTATTTCCGTGGAGCACATGGATTTGTTCTTGTCTATGATATCACAAATACAGAAAGTTTTCAAGGGATTGCAAATTGGATGAAAGCTATATATGAGGTAAGTGTATACTATTCTCTTTTGTACTAAATATAGGCCTCCCATTTACCCACCGAGGGCAGGGAATATTCTTCCCCCAGCCCCAATTTCCTGCCCCAAAGGTATTGAGGAGATCCAAATACAAAATATTTCAACATTACTTTCATAAAATCCCAGTTGACCCAATCAAATGCCTTTTCAGCATATACAAAACAGAATGCCACAGAAATCTGTTCTTGTTTTGCCAAATGTATCAGATTGATCAGTCTTTAATATTAGATGTCATTTTTTACCCCATTAGAAAGCCTGTTTGGTCTTTCCATATAGTTATTTAGCACCTCCTCTAATAAATTAACTAGTAGTGAAAGTAGTACTTTATAATCAGCATTGAGTAGTAAAATTGGTTTATAGGTGGAGAACTGGGAAGTTCTCTATGGTTACCATAGAGTTTTGCCAAAAATACCAGAGTGTCACCATGTGACATCCCTGGCATGATGATGTCACTTCCATCATCACATTGGGGACGTCACACCAGAGCCTGGCTGTTGGGGGCGGAGCCCACGAAATTGGGGGATCCCCTGCTTTCATCTGGGGGCTGGCAACTCTAAAGGGCCATGAATATAGCACTGAGACTATTCACAGTAAATGTATGCTTCATTAGTTTAACATCAGAAATGGCTGCTGTATCCATGTTCCATGAAGATTGTTAGCACCTACACTGACTAAAGAATCTCAAGTCCATGGTCAGCCTTGGGAGGGGGTTGGATTGACAAACATCTTGATGAATTCAGTTTCTGAACTAAAAGCAATCACTAAAAAAAAAAACCCAGGTAAAAAGCAATGCCCTCCTGTACAAAAATACATACTGTTGAGGGGCCTGTTCTTGGGCTTTACTGCAGCAATACTCATATGGTTTGGAACAGTCTCCCAGAGAGGGTGAAAAAAGGCTCACTGTTCAGACAAGGCTGTAGGATAGAGGTTGTGTGGGGTGGGGCCATGGCTCAGTGATAGAACATCTGGTTTGCATGTGGAATGTTCAGTCCCCAGCATTCTCAGTTAAAAGGTCCAGGTACATGATGATGTGGGAGACCTCTACTGTTGCCAGTAAGAGTAGACAATACTGATCTTGATAGACCAGTGGTTTGACTTCATGTAAGGCATTTAAATGTGTACTGTGACCAAGCTTTTTAAGTAAGCATTTGCTGGTCTTTAAGACTGATCAGATCTTGGTGTTGCTGTTTTTAAGGGTGAAGGATACATTAATTCTGTTCACTGGTTTGTTACTGGATTTTAGATGTTTTCCATCTGGAGCCCCAATATATTGGAAAAAGTTGAGCATACAAATATTTAAATAAAAAACCCTTCAAAGGCTTTCAAGAACAAAATGGTTTTAACCAGTGCTGGAAGCTCTGTGTGACTGGCCTTTTCTGCCAACTGAGGCAACTCACACAGTCTCCTATGATTCTGGAGAACCAGGTTTGTTTTAAACTGTAAAGGTTCCCCTCAGTTAGCAGATGTTTTTAAGGTAGCAGGTGTAAAGGCTTTGGGTTTGCTGCCATAAGGTAAGTTGTGTGATGAGCAAGTCAAACATGGAGATCACTGAGGCAGGATATGTATATAAATAACACAGAAGATGTATTTATTTACAGGTTGGTTTTAAAGAACAGATCAGCAGCACAGGACTCCAGATTGTCAAAGGAGAAAGCTGGCACATAATTTGAAGCTAGCTATGGCTCCAGAGTGTGATCTCAATTTTCTTTAATGCTTTCAGGTGCAAACACAGCTTTATTGACTAACCACTCATTTGGATCCTCTCTCACATACGGGACTCCACCCTTTCCCAAAAGTCCTAAAATTGGGTACCGTATTTTCACCCAGAGCTAGCATTAAACCACTGTGTCCATTGACAGGCAGAGCTACCCTTCAAACTGCTGGCTCTTTTACTGAGAATGACCCCAAAATTATCATTGTGCTCTCCAAGGGTTAGATCTGAACTCTCCCTGAGGCAGACCGGAACGCTCTCCAGCTGTGCTTCCCTCCAGCCCTTCATCCCCCTTCTGAAAGGTGTTTGGATGCTGCAGCAGCATTCCCATAGGCTCAGCTGTCTTCCCTTCAGCAGCAGGGCTCCACAATAACTGTGCAGTTTGCATTTAAAGAAGTATCATAAAGGCTTTGCATGGGCCCTTGTGAGCTATGCTGCAGAAATTGTGCATGCCCTCAAAAGGTCCTCCCCCCAGATGATCTCAAGTCTCAAGCAAGCTGATACAGATGGAGATGGTCCTTCAGGTAGTTTGGATACAAAGTCTTTCATGCCTTTATAGGTTAAAACCAGCTCTTTTAAATAGACCTAGAAGCAAACCAGAATCCAGTATCCTTGATGAACATCTGGTTGTAGATATTCATTGCGTCACACACCTACAATTATCCTGGCCACTGCATTTTGCACTAGCTGAGGTTTCCAAAAGATGTTCAATGGCAGCTCCACACACAGCATGTTTTGGTAACCTCATCTGGATGTTACCAAATGTATGTGTGTGGGTGTGTGATAGTCTGGGGGTGTTCCTGGATGCCTCCCTTTCTATGGAGGCCCAGGTCACCACCACTGCCAGGTCTGTCTTTTTCCATCTAAGGCAGATCAGACAGTTGGCCCCATATCTCACCTCCCAGGACCTGGCTACAGTGACCCATGCAAAGGTCACTTCCAGACTGGATTATTGTAACTCTCTCTACGTGGAGCTGCCCTTGACTCTGCTCTGGAAGTTGCAGCTAGTGCAGAACGTGGCAGCATGGATGTTGACGCTGACACCTGTGCAGGCTCACATCCACCCAGTGCTGCATGAACTGCAGTGGCTGCTTGTTGAATACTGGATCCGTTTCAAGGTGCTAGTGCTAGCCTTTAAAGCCCTATATGGCCAGGGGCCAGCATACCTTCGGGACCGCCTCTCCTCATATGATCCCTGTAGAGTACTAAGGTCTACATATCAACACCTTTTGGTAATCCCCAGACCCAGGGCCGTCAAACTTGCCTTGACTAGGGCCAGGGCCTTTTTGTCCCTGGCCCCTACCTGGTGAAATGAGCTCCTGAATGAGATCAGGGCCCTGCAGGACTTATTAGAATTCCACAGGGCCTGCAAGATGGAGCTCTTCCACCACGCTTTCAGTTGAGGCAGTGGATATCCCCCCTTCTGGCTGGCCTCCCATCAATGTCCTAGATTCAAACATCCACCTGGGAACCTACACTACTGTTCCATCTTAATTGCAGAGACATTTGATCAGATCTTGCACGGTATTTTATGACTTTTGTACTGTTTTAATTTTGTTGTTTTAAATATTGGTTTTAATTGCTACTGTGAATTGTATTAATATTGATGGAACCCGCCTGAGCCTGCTTGCGGGGAGGGTGGGATACAAGCCTAGTAAAATAAGAATAAATAAATAAATAGCTAGTTTGGCCTTCTATCACAAAATAAACATTCCAGTTATTTTGTTAATTCTGCAGTAGGAACACATTTTACTTCTCAGGGTAGTTTGGAAAGTAATTTAAAAGGTTAGACTAAATTTAAATATTAACTAAGGGCATTTTCAAGACTCAGATTATTACTAACGGAATAGGACTTCAAAATGGAATCTTTTATAGATTTCTCTTTGCAGAAGACAAAATTGAATTTGAGTGTAGTTTTTTCTCCCCTAAGTGTAGATATTTTAACTACCCAATCAGAGTGTTTCAGGATTTATTTTCACACAACGTGGCTCTTGAAGTCTAAAATTATCAATAAGATGAAATCATCTTGTTGTGGACAATGATCTTATGTACAAATGCATTCTTACAAAGGAGCTTACACTTTAAGTACCTGGCATAATTTAGTTGGGATTTTTGACCAGTGATCTTGGCAGAAAGAGCAGAGTTACATTATGCTTTGATGTGGGTTTTTTTTTGCTGAATCCCCATACATAGCCAATTGATTTAACATACTCAACATTCATGTTATTGAAGTACTCCTCCTTGTGGCTGAAGATTGCAAAGAATTTTGAACAAGAGCAGGCTGTTAATCTTAAGAGCAGTAAAATTAGTCTGTATTTCTCTCTTAATGAAAGAACTTCTGTTCCCTAGTTTGAGAGATGAATGCAGGAGAAGGTTTCAAATAACATGACTCCATGTGAGAATCCGAACACCGTTTTATTTCAGTTGAAGCAATGAAAATGTGTTTCTAAAAATGTACTGAATCAGTTTTCTGAAATGAACCAATCATTTATCAGTGTCTTCCACTTATATTTGAAAGAACAGTTCTTAAGCAAATAACTTACATAGTTTTCCCAATATAGGGATATTTTAAAACACCTTTTTCGCACATGTCAAATTTTTCATACAGGTAATTTTAAAAATTTTTCATACAGGTTATTTTTTAAAAATCTCTTTAAAGTGAGATGTTATATACAAACATGTAAAGATAATGTCTGTCTTCAAATTAAGATATCTATTTACTATATTTTAGAGATTTATTATAATTTTATGTAGAGCAATTAAACAATGAATAAAACTGCAGTGTCTTCCAACAACCGGCATTTTGGTTTATTAATCCAGATTAGATTGATCTTTTGTTCTAGACCTGTGCTTTGCACTCTTGCCATGAGTTTACATCATTTTGAAGATTGTATTATTCTGAATATCAGCTGCAGTTCTGAAATGGAATTAGTTGTTTTATTAAAAAGATGAATTTGTGGTATTAATTTTACCTGGTGCTGTCATGCTAAAATGAAGTAACTTGCTTGTGGTTAGGGATACATGCCCATAATAATGACTTTACTGTTCTTTCATGAATAAATGTTTTATTTGTTCAGAGGTGTTCAGAAGCTTCATTCTGTGGCAAAATTCATAAGCATGAAACAGTGCAATCCTACACAGAGCTACACCTTTCCATTGACTTCAATGGACTTAGAATTTATTTATTTATTTATTTAAATTATATCTGTATACCCACCTTTCTCCCAAGCATTTCAGGACCCAAGGTGGGTAAATATAAAAACTTTAATAAAACATTTTGATAAAACAAAAAACATTAAAACAACAGATATAAAAATGTTGTTTGGTGCTCCAGTCTGGGGATTTGGAAGTCTATACCCATTAGAAGTTTCACAAAATAAATTTGCACATATGATGTTGGGAGTTCCTAATCCCACATAATCAGTTAGGGTATTATCAGAGTTTATTTATTTATTTGTTTGACTTTTATCCTGCCATCCCACCTAAGCGGCTCAGGGCAGCTTACAATATCAATAAAACCAGTATACATAAAACACAAACACTTCATATAAAACAGTTTAATTATAAATACAATAAATATCAGTAAAAACGGCTCAGTATATATTATAGCTAAAAGTCTACCACAGTGTAATCACTACCATTTACATGCCTTAGCGGATCGGCAAGGCTCAGCTGGCATGACATCAATCTCACTGATATGCCTGGTGGAAAAGCTCCGTCTTCACGGCCCTGCAAAATGGTGGCTGTGCCACCAATATTGATAATAGTTCATCAATTTGTTATTTATTTCTGGTTGATCTTTTTCTTCCAAGATTACTTTTAGTAATATTGGCATATGAAGAGATGGAAGATATAGCCTGGTATGATGGATTGTATAGAAAATCAGGATTTAAAATGCTGCTTTTTCAGAGAGACTGGGAGATCAGGAGTTAATCTGCCCTGTGATTGGCTTGTGTGATTGGCTGCTCTTCACACTCTCTCATTGGCCAGCATCAGGGGAGAGCAAATTTTAATATCAGCTGTTCTGGAGGGAAAAGGGTCTTTCATCTTTGGGTCTGGGGTGAGCAAGCCAAAAAGACTGTAGCCAAAAAGACTGCTTCTGACAAAGGAAGGGGTAACTGGAGTCAGTGTTCTGACAGGATTAGTCAGAAGGAAGAAAAGATACTCCTTTGCCCTTACAGTATTAAAACTACTTTGAGGGAGAATTGTATTTCTCAGTCCAGAAAGCTAAAAAATACTGCTTTACACAGACAACAGTTACTGAAAGAGATATTTGGCTAGAGTGAATGGGGTGTTAAGCAGTAACTCCCAGTCAAGCCAAACAACAAAAGATTATTGCTTTGTTTAAAAAGGAAGAATAATCACTACCAGTAAACATGTAAGCTCTTGGAGGATTGGCTACATTAGGGGTGTGTCGCCTAATATGCAAAGGAGTTCCTGCTACAAAAAGAGCCCTGTATGTATGTGTGTGTGTGTACACACACACACACACACACACACACACACATATATTTCCCTGCCAGTTAAATTAAAAATTTATTCTGTTTTGAAAGTTACTCTGCCCCAAGTGCCATTTAAAAAGGGTTTAAAAACATGACAGCTCCTGCATTTCCCTCAGGTTCCTCTGTTGGGTCATAAGCCTAAACAAATATATGTATCACGGTGGGACAGTTTGGTTGTTTAAGTCAAAGAGAAGGAATACATGCTACTTGGACATGACTGAGGGGAACTAAAAGGTTTTGGTGGGAAAATCTGCCTGTGAGTTGGCAATGGACGTAAGTTTACAAGCAGATCATGGATTACTCCATATCATGAGTTCAGACACTTTATATAAAGAACTTAAATCTTTTCCTATAGCTCACCCAATTTATCTTGATGACCTAATGGTTATAGAATATAGAAAGGCATTTACTAGGACTCAAATGGATATCTTATGAGGGCTGTTACAATAAGATCCCATTTGATGATTGAGTGTGCTCCTGTGACTATAAATACACTGAAGATCTGGCTCATGCTATATTTCAATGTCCAGGATTTGTAACTGTTCTGGAGAAGTACATTAGAAATATTTAACATTTGCCAGGGAGGTCAGAGCAAAATAAATTAGTTGCGTTACTGGCCGATAAAAATAGGTGGATCACAATGCAAATGGCATCAGTCACCAATATACAGTTAAGATTATTGAAGTATATATTTATAAATAAATTTGTTTAATAAGTCCGTTTTGATAGGATGTATTACGTTGCTGGGAGCTGCGGTGGCTCAAGTGGTTAAGACGCTGAACTGCAGGCTGTGGAAGGTCAGTAGTTCAGCGGTTCAAGACCCGGGTGCTGCAAGACAGGGTGAGCTCCTGTCTCTAGTTCCAGCTCCTGCCAACCTAGCAGTTCGAAAGCAAGAAATTGCAAGTAGATAAATAGGGACCACTTCGGTGGGAAGGTAACAGCGTTCCGTGCACCTTGGTGTTTAGTCATGCCGGCCACATGACCACGGAAACGTCTTCGGACAGCGCTGGCTCTTCGGCTTTGAAACGGAGATGAGCACCGCAACCCTAGAGTCGGATTCAACTGGCTTTCGAGCAAGGGAACCTTTACCTTTTTATTACGATGTTACATAAATTCTTATGGATTTAGACTTATTAATAGGGATATGTCAATCTGCATTATTGTTTTATTGATTATTTTATATAACAGTTTGTATTGATATTGCAATTTGATATTATTATTATTTGTATTTTCTTTCTTTTTTGTGTTTGTTGATTGTTAAGGCTGAGCTAAAGCAATAAAGTACAGTACAGTAAACATTAACATGTAATCTAAAAATATTTTGTGCCTGTACAAACAACATATTCCCCCTTTACCCAGGCAGCCCCAAAATGCTCTTTGGAAAAACTGTGACCGATTTCCCACAAGCTGCTGCTCCGCCCTCACTCTTCCCTTTCCCCTGATTTTAAGCGTCAATTTCCCACTACTTGCTGTGCAGTCACATTTTGACCTGCAGCTTCGCCTGATTTCCCTCGCATCTTAAGGTGTAAAGGTTAACCAGAATTTGTTTCTCCCTCCACGAAACTGGGAATCTAAGCCTGGTTTGGAAGCCCTGTTCACAAGGGGTGGGTGCTATTCAGTAAGCAGTGTGGCTGCATTCGTCATCATATCTCACAGGCAAACAGAGTAGTTTTAAGCCCAGATACCTTCACTGCAGACCACACAAGAAAGCAGGAAGGAGGAGTTGAAAGGCATGTGTAAACACGGCAAAAAACTGAATTTATGTACCACCAAGTGTCAGTTTGACATGACAACCACAGTTTTGTATTTCAATTTGATGATACTTAACAATGTGTTGTTTGTTTTACAGAAAGTAGATGAAAATGTAGAGGTGATACTATTGGGTAACAAGTGTGATAAAGAGGCAGAACGTGCAGTTCCAAAACACAGAGGGGAAAAGGTAGGCATCAATCATGAATACATACTCTCATCTCTTAAGAAATTTTGGGTGTAACTATGTATAACTATGTAAAGGACTGTGATATGATGAAGAACTGCAGTTATTTGGTCATTAATTGCCTCAGAAGAATGGTATGTTTCAATATTTATTTTAAAATTTGTACTCTGTCCTTTCTCCCTTCTAGGACAAAAGATGTTAATATCTTTAAAATATTGTTTTTGCACTGGGGTGATTTCAAAATGTGCTGCAAAGTGACTTTGACACTTGATTTCTGTCAGTTGCATTTTCAAAAGTGTGCTATAAAAACTAATGTTATTTTGAAAAAAAGGGAAAAATAGAAAAAAGAACAAAAACAAATTACAACACGTAACTTGGAACTTTGCTAAGGCCTACTGGAGCAGTATCCTTTTATAAGAACAACTAAAAAGCCTGTCTTATGTTAGCACAGGTTGCCGACTGGCCCGGAGAAAAAATATTCTGTCTTTTAAACAGATGTTTGTCTAGGGTTGCCAGACCCCCTGGTGGGGGCAGGGGTACCCCACTGCCAGGCCCCACTTCCCCGCCGCCAGTCAGCTGGCCATTGGGGGAACTTACCTCCAAAAAGAGGGAGATCCATCCAACAGGCATCAGTGTGTCTACATCACTGCCCACATGACCTGGAAGTGACATCATCACATCCAGGACATCAGGGCGACACTCTGGTATTTGGACAAAAACTCTATGGTAGAAGCCAAATCTACCATAGAGGTTTTGCACAAATTCCAGTGTTGCCCCAACATTCTGGACTTGATGACATCACTTCCAGGTCACGTGGGCAGTGATGTAGACACATCATTGTATGTTGGATGGTCCTCTCTGCTGCTTCCAGTAAGTCCCCCCCCATCCCCTACTGGTTGCCAGGACGGACCTGGCAACCGTATGTTTAACATAAGAACATAAGAGAAGCCAATGTTGGATCAGCCCAATGGCCCATCCAGTCCAACATTTTGTCACACAGTGGCCAAAAATACCAGGTGCCATCAGGTGGTCCACCAGGTGATGTGATTTACCTCCATGCGATTTAAAGATTCCACTGCCCATTTCCACTCATTAAGCCTCTATTAAAGGGACAGGACATTTTTCTTCAGGCCAGTCAGCAACCATATGTTAGAGTCCATAGAGCTTGTGTAAAGTACGTTGTAGGAATCAAGTGATTGGTAGAAACCTGGCTGGACTGGCATGATTATTTGAATTTTATACGTAATGCAAATTGTGTGTTCATCACATCTTTAGTTTGTATAAATATTACCTTTCTGCAAAACCATTTGTTCAGCTTACTGAAAAGATGACGTTCTCCTGTCTTCAAGGGGAGAATCATGTATTACATTCATTAAATATGAGCCCTAACGTTTTTTGCTCACAAAGACACCTGTGATAAAAATGCACAGCCAGATACGTAATGTAAAACCTGAATGACACAGAGTCCCATTTATTGATATAGTTATTATGAAGAAAGGGACCTTCATGGACTTATGGGGAAGGAGAAATCCCATTTTGAACTGCTGGGAAGAAGCAGGTATGTGGAGCAAGCAAGGTGGCTGTAGCTTCCCCTTTGTGCCTGCTCCTGGTGGCCACAGCCAACACATTTGCAAAGTTTCTTGGCCTGCTATGGCAATCCAATATGCTGCAGAATCTTTTTGTGTGTGTGGTGTTCTATACTATAAGGGGGGAATTCATTATCATTAAAAAATTCTTTTTCTGCAAATCCTGGGTTTCCCCCAGGTTTGCAGAAAACTATATCTAGCTCTGGGTGGTTTATTGTAGAGAGATTCTGATCCACATGGTGGAGCCCCATGTAGCTATCAAATATATAAACCAATATGAATTGAGAAATTACTGACAATAATATTTTTGAAATTTTCAGATTTAAAAAAAATGTTTTTATTTATTTTCAGTTTTTCTCAACATTCAGATCTGATATTCTGGCATTTGCTTATCTGGTTTAGGATTCATAAAGTTAGCAGGAGGGAGGAAGAGGAAAAATGACTTAACATATACATAACTGATGGGGACATTTCATAGAAAAAGAGGTGCAGGAGCTCATTAGCATAACTCATTCACATAACTTATATGCATATGCCACACACCCTGACATCACCGGAAGTGTGTCAGAAGGCAACACCCACTGCTCAGGCTCCACCCCAAAAATCTCCAGGTATTTCCCAACTCAGAGAGAGAGAGAGAGAGAGAAATGAGATGGGGAGGAAGGAAGGAAGGAAGGAAGGAAGGAAGGAAGGAAGGAAGGAAGGGGAAAGAAAGCAAATAGATAGGGAGAGAGGAGTCGGAGGGAAGGAAGGAAGGGGAAAGAAAGCAAATAGATAGGGAGAGAGGAGTGGGAGGGAGGGACGGAGGGAGGGAAGGGAGAGCTGGAAAGAAGGCAAAAAGATGGGAAAAGAAAGGAAGGAAGGAAGAACCAGAGCCCCTAGTCTCCCTTTCTATCCTTTTACAACAACCCAGGCAGGTAGGCACGCCTGCCTCCTGAGCCTCCTGAGCCAAAGAATCATCTCCCTTTCCATCCCTTTAAAAGGCAAATCCCCTTTAAACAATCCCCATACAGCTGTGACCTCCACAGCAGCCAAAACACATATATGACAGATATACACACAAACAAATGTTCTTATTCTCTATGGAACATCCAACCTTGGGAGGCAAGGCAAGGGATAGGAAGTGAGATGAAAGCTATAGACATGGCACTGATAGAAAGGGAGGAATATACACAGTGTAAATCCCACTGAGTTCATTGGGACTCACTCCCTTACCGCTTGCACACCAGATCAAGCCCCCACCACCCCCTGCACCAGCCAGGCCACCCAT
>NW_015168064.1:177993-185637 GCF_001447785.1 Gekko japonicus
CCTGAGCACCCACACCTCTCCCACCCCCACACCCGATCAAGCCACTGCCACCCACCCGCACCAGCCAGGCCGCCCATGCCTCTCCCACCCACCCCACCCAATCAAGCCCCTGCCACCCCCACCCTGCACCCCCACCAACTTACCCTGCCTTCTGGCTGTTGGCAGTGGTGACTGAAAGCAGAGGCAGCATGTGCTGCTTCCCGCTCCTCCTGCTCCTGGCCCGACTGAGGGCTGTTGGGAACTAGGGGCGGGGCTTGCT
Source organism: Gekko japonicus (assembly GCF_001447785.1). NCBI lineage: Eukaryota > Metazoa > Chordata > Lepidosauria > Squamata > Gekkonidae > Gekko > Gekko japonicus. The sequence continues at coordinate 178,253 of NW_015168064.1, forward strand.
GCTCCTGGGCTTGTTACTGCCGGAACGGCGTTCCTACTGGAAATGAGCCCTGCATAACTGAAAGAAACATTTACTAATCAGTAGCGCTACAGAGAGATTTTGCCATAAAAATGGGTTGCACTGGTAGGTTTGTCTTCTCAAAGTGGTATTTACACCAGTCACATTGCTGGTTTGGATGAGGGCTCTGTTTTGATTCTTCAGAAGAGATGGGTTGGATCCCGCTGTGAGTGCACAGAACGTTTCCCTCTCTAAAGTCCCTTTGTCTCAGGAAAGCTGACTCCCAGGATCATGAGATCTGCCTGGCTTGATAGCTTGGTGTGTCAGAGAGCTGTGGGGGAAGGAGGGCAGACCACCCTTTCCTCCCTCTTCCTTCAGTGCAGCTCCATTGACTGATTGATCTAAAGAAATGTCTCTTAAGTACAAAGAGCTACATTAAAAAGTTTACACATAACACTCTTAATAAATGACCACAGTATGAAAGTATGCTCAGGTAATATATTTGTGAACCCTGATTTAACCAGAAAAATATAAGAAATAGAAAAGTGCATATTCATTGTTTGCAGTACTGGCCAACTAAAAGGGGTGTTAAAAGGGGGAAAATCCAGAGAATTCCTCTCCTCCTATAAACAGAGTGCTGTAGTTACTAGATGTCAGGAAAACCTGCTCAATTTGCCCAGCAATCAGTCTCTTCAGGGGTCCATATACCAGCTGGGATAGTGCAGCAATGGCAGGAGTTGGTGTAAATGGATACAGGCCCGTAGCCAGAAAATGTTTGTTAGGGGGGAAACAAGGGGTTAGGGTTGTGCAGTGGAGCTGACTCCCACGGAAGCTGGCTCAGATCCCCTACCCCACTCCTGCTCAGCTCACCTTGGCAAAGAAGGGGTCCATCGCAGTGGTGTCCTCTCCAGGGGCGCTTATGTCCTTGCTCTGAAGTGGTGGCAGAGCCAGGAGCAGCAGATGCCTGAGGTGGGCTGGGGCTGGAGTGTCTTGCTGGCTTTCCCCGTCTTGTCTTTCTTCCCCCCCCCCCGCCCTCCACTTCTTCCAGCTGCCAGCGCTCTTCCTCTGCAGGGCAGCACTGACCACTCTGCCTGCACTTGAGGCTCACACTGTTTCTTGAAGTGCCTGGTCGGGAGGAAACATGAGCATGCCAGGGCAGGGGACCATGGACAGGGGAAGCCCGAGAGAGGATGCTGGTGGAAGTGGCTGCTGATCAGCTGAAGATGGCACGACAGAAACTGCCCAACCCAGAGCACTGACTTGTCCGCCAGCTGGTATGGCCAAAGTGGAGCAACCTGAGCGTGAGAGGACAGCCCTAAGCTCCATTCCCCACAGTGGGCAGCCAGGTGGGCATTTGGAGTTGGGAGTAAGCAGTGAAGTGGCTAAATTTGCAGATGACATTAAGTTGTTCAGGGTGGTGAGAACCAGGGAGGATTGTGAGGCACTCCAAAGGGATTCAAAGGGATCTGTCGAGGATGGGCGAGTGGGCATCTACATTGCAAATGGGGTTCAATGTGGCCAAGTGCAAAGTGATGCACATTGGAGCCAAAAATCCTAAATATAAATACACATTGATGGGGTCCGAACTGGCAGAGACTGACCAACAGAGAGATCTTGGAGTCGAAGGGAATTGAAAACAAATCAGCCAGTATCATAATGCCTCTGTATAAATCAATGGTGTGACCCCATTTGGAGTACTGTGTATAGTTCTGGTCACCACACCTCAAAAAGGATATTATAGCATTGGAAAAAGTGCAGAAAAGGGCAACTAGAATGATAAAAGGGTTGGAACACTTTCCCTATGAGGAAAGGTTAAAATGCTTGGGGCTCTTTAGCGTGGAGAAACGATGGCTGAGGGGTGACATGATTGAGGTTTATAAGATAATGCATGGGATAGAGCAGGTTGAAAAAGAAGTACTTTTCTCCCTTTCTCACAATACAAGAACTCGTGGGCACTCAATGAAATTGATGAGCAGTTGGGTCAGAATGGATAAAAGGAAGTCCTTCTTCACCCAAAGAGTGATTAACACATGGAATTCACTACCACAGGAGGTGGTGGCGGCTACAAGCATGGACAGCTTCAAGAGGGAATTAGATAAGCATATGGAGCAGAAGTCCATCAGTGGCTATTAGCCACAAGATCTGGGGCAAGGGATGCACTGTATTCTTGGTGCTTGGGGGGGGGCAACCGTGGGAGGGCTTCTAGTGTTCTGGCCCCACTGGTGGACCTCCTGATGGCACCTGGTATTTTTAGCCACTGTGTGACAGAATGTTGAACTAGATGGGCCATTGGCCTGATCCAACATTGACTTCTCTTCTGTTCTTATCTGAACGCTATCATGAGGAATATTCACAAGGGGGCAGTGTTCTGGTGTTCTATTTCCTAGTTTTTGAATACTAGCTTTAATTACAGAGTAATTTTTCTTTCCTTTCCTGTTAATGGAACAATCCATTATCTTTTTCACTGTCTTCTCTGTGTTGTGAATTCCAGTTCCATTAAGGGTTCCTTTTTCACAACATGACAGACTCTGGTTTCTGCCTTGTTGAATTTCCTAGGAAGCAGAACTGCTAATACTCTCAGCTTCCTTTTCTGTAGTATTACTTCCAGTAATAAATGTATAACATTTTGTTACATTAGTAACATTGCAGGTATCAAAGGCCACGTTCAGACTGGCAGTTTGGCCCGGCAGCCAAACATTTCAGGAGCGTTTCACTAGCGGATTAAGGGGGCGGGTTCACACAGGCACAGCTTTCCGGCGTCCCCCAGCCATACTCAGACTGTCTTGTACCGCTTCCCTTCCCTTTTACAAGTACCTGGTGGAAGTGGTAGCAAACCGTGTGGAGAGTGGGTTGATTCTGGTTCCCTGACATGTGAACACAAGTGCTGAAAGGCGGGAACAACCCGCAGTCATTGATAATAGGTGCTGGCTGTTTCTGCGGCAGGCACCCATGCGCATAGGCACATGCAGCGAAGCACAGAAACAGCCGCTAACAGCCGCCAGGGGTGGGCCAACAATACGAATGCTCCCTTGTGCTTCCTCCACGGTATCCTCCTGCTTCATTTGCTGCAGTGTGAACGGGAATACCGTGACCAAGCCGTTCCAGATCTGTTCTGGGTCTTCTTTGCCATGACTCCCTAGCGCAGCAAACTGCCAGTCTGAACACGGCAAAAGAATCTTCAGTCTTCCCTGGGCTCTTGCTGGCATAACTGAAGCCTAGCTCTGTCCTGCCTTTTCTGTTATCAGTAATAATACAATCTCATTCATGAGTTTAATTCAGAAATAGATATATTCTCCTTCTGCACCTCACTCAGAGACTTGCTATTCATATCAAATGTTACCTTGCATTATCAATAATATAAACACGTAATATCCCATTGAACTATGCCCTTTCAATAGTTCTTTACAGGCCTTCTTAGAGTCTTTACAGGCCTTTTTAAAAACTATAATATACTGTTTCCGCTGCAAATCAATAATAAAAAATCAGTTTGCAAACTTCTTAAGTTAAGATGCTCATACTACCTGATTCTGGTAGGTGAAATATATTGGCAAAAAAATAAAATCCCAGTAACAATTACAATATCCATTTAAAACAATGCAGTGGAATTAATAGTTTTTTTTAAAAACTACTGCAAAAGATGCTCTGAAAGGCCTGTATCCAAAATAAATACATCAAATCTAACCAGGCATATTTTGCATTTCTGTTAAAGAACAATTGTATTATCTGGATCACATATATTTCTGGAATAGATTTGATTTGTTCCTTAACCTTTTCTGGTTTACTATTAGGTTGTGCTTTTTTCCCCCTTCCCAATTTTTGGGTTGAATCCTGTACTCAGTTCTACCACCTGAAGGCTCTGCCATTTCATTATCAGCTTATTCTTCTGCATGGATGAACCAGGCCTTATTCAGAGAGTGGCAGATGTTGATAATTCAGATAGTTGTGGGTAGAGCAAAGGGATTTATTGGCTGCTGTTCTTGTGGTACCTATAAAGTCTGCCTGTTTTAGCAGCTTTTGTGTTTTCCCATTGTAGTTTTTATGGAGAATAAATTTTTGTGGAGGTTCTTGCTTATGTGAAAAGTTATATAGACCAGTTTCACACAAGAGCTGCACCGTGGTCGCGCCTCCCTTTGCCCCACTTCTATTGGTCAGTTTCCCACTCTAAGCCGTGCGGCCGCATTTTGACCCACGGCATCGCCCGATTTTCCCCGCGGTTTCGTGATCCTGTTTTTTTGTGCTGTTCTTTCCTTCCACTTATAGACCATGTAATTCCTAGGGTTGGCTTAGGGTTGATTCACATGTTACAAAGTCCTTGCGTGCCCCAAATGGCTGCCACAAGGATTTTTGATCAGTGTATGCCTGGAGTTATATGTTCAGAACTTCATTCCCATGCATATGTGGGATCAATTCAGATCAGGAATGTGGTATGGGAAGAGGGGCCATTAAGCCTTCCTTATGCCATTTCCCCATTTCATCAGTACGTAAGTTTCCCCAGTAGGACAATCAGCGGTTCTCCAGGGGCTGCTTCAGGTCAGGAAAATAGTGTCAAGGGGAGGTTTAAATCTATATGGACCATAGTCCCAATTGGAATTGGGCCTGTGTACACACAGGGGAGTTCTGAGCATGGAACTCCCAGTGCACTCTCGACTAAAAGTCCCCAAGGTGGCCATGTGAGGAGTATAAGGACTTTGTAACACATGAATCAGCCCTTAGTAGAGTCTTTGCTTTGTTCAGCTGCCCTCTGCTTCTCCCCCAACAAAATAATCATGCTGAAGGGAATGCTTACATTGCTTAGTGTAACCGACCGGCTGGATACCCTGCTCTGGTTTCTGTACACAGCTCTCTTTCTCATGATCATTCAAAAGCACATGCTTACAAAGCCACAAAACTTTCCATCTAATATTTTCCATAAGTCCTCCGCGGGCCCTTTTTTGGAACCTAGCACATCTGCATGTACAACATGCATTTCACTAATAAGGAAAGGGATAACCAGGTGTTCTCCTCACCCAGGGTGGGGTCCAGAACTGCTGCACTCTCCAGGTCTTCCTTTCTGTTAGCCATGCCTCAAGAAGGGTCTCAGAATTCAGAGAGGCGCTGCGTTGGCAACACTGACTGACATGGGATAGATCTTGGCCTTCCCTGGGCTGGCCTAATAAAGGCTTATGGGGGGGTAGGCTAACCCTGGACTATTCCAGTGTCCTCTCTTCAGAGATGAGCCCATGGTGATTGAAGGGAATCTGAGTCACTGGCTCTCGGGCTGGGCCTTCCCTTCTTCTGCCCCACCCACTCCTGAGGTTTCAAGAGGCAGCACAAGCCACAGGAGGCACCAGCTGCTGTGGTTTCCACCTCTGGCTTGTTCCGAGGTGCACATTGCTTCCTAAGCTCCACCTTCCATTATTTTTTTGAGATGGCGGCTGAGGCAGACGTTTGAAGCTGAGCTCCGCGTTTTATCCACTGTTTTTATCTTTTGTTTTGTTCTCTCCTGAATTTGGAAGCTGGAAGAAGGACGAGGTGGACGGCCTTTTTATCGCTGCACAGTGAGACTGTTTTATCCTGTTTTTCTTTCATATTTAATTGCAGCAATTGTTTTTAGCTGATTAGGATATCGTGATAGCTTTAAACCAGCCTCCCTGGTGCTGATAAGCTCCTATTTCGGCTTAAGTGAGTGAAAAGCCAAGTATTTTATGACTTCAAGGCCAGGAGCTACTAAAAGAAGGAGGGAAAGAGAGGAAGAGAAAAAGGTTTGCTCTTCTTTGGTTTCTGCCTTTTGGCACAAATACCTCAATCCTTTTTGTTTGCTCTATGTATTCACCTATAAAAAGTAACCTGTAATTAGAGCTGCTTAAAATAGCAGTAAATTCTATGCCTTTCCCCTATGCTAACCTGCAGGAAAGACATTTGCAAGGGCGCTGCATTGAAATTAGGTAAAAGAAAGGTAAAAGAATGAAATTCAGTGTTCAAAAAGTTGTGCTGGTTCTTTCCTTCCTCAATTTATTTGACCTTTCTTATTTCTTTCCTGCTGCCCCACCAGAGGAAGCTTGTATTTGAAACGTATCCATAAAAAATGCCACTGCAGACTCAAAAATTGTATGTTTTAAAAGCTTTATATAAATAAATGAACTTCATGTGTTGCATGAACATTTACCAGTTTTAGTGCACACCAACTGTATTTTAAAATTGGATTGAGACAACGGTATTTTTGTTTCACCTTTAAATGCCAGCCATTCTAAAACAAAGATGCCACATGATATGCTAGGAGGATACTGAGGTTTTTGGAAATTGTCTGAAAGATGGGCATGGGTACAAACTTATTTTTTAAAAAGCTGAAACAAAATTAATTTTAATGGAAATGTTAAAGTGTGGAGTTGACAGAGTATCTCAGTTGTGGTATGTCACATGCTTTGATTTAGTCACACTTTCAGATACTTTTGCTCCATTTCTGTTGACAGACAACATTTCATAAAACATGACATTACACAACTGAGATATTCATTCTGAATTATCCACCAACTAGCAGTAAAGCCCGTTGTGAAAGCAATACAACGGGATCTAGAAAGAGGCTCTGGGGGAGTGCTCTGGCTTTGGGCAAACAGTGTCAATTTGCTGTGGTGACCTCAGCAGGGTATAATGACAGAGTCCACTGTTTTCTCCAGAGGAACTGATCTCTGCTACCTGAAGAGCAGTTGTAATTGTGAGTAATCTGTAGCCCTCACCTGGAGATTGGCAGCAATTGTTACCCAGGACAAAATGGCTGGTTTGGAGGGTGGAGTCTATGGCATTCTACCTGTCTGAGGTCCCACCCCTCTGCAAACCCCACCCTCTCCAGGCTCCACCCCTCAAATCCCCAGGAATTTGTCAGCATGTAGTTGGCAACCCCATCTCCTTCCCAGCTAGCCACCAACCTACCATTATCTGCCCCTTTGACTTCAGCTGACTTCTGCCCTCCCTTCTGCAGAGCAGTTGTAATTCTGAGTGCTCTCCAGCCCTCACCTGGAGATTGGCAACAATGGTTCCCTATGTGGGACTGACTGGTTTGGAGGGTGGAGTCTATGGCAGTGTACCTGTCTGAGGTCCCACCCCTCCTCAAACCTCACCCTCTTCAGGCTCCATCCCTCAAATCTCCAGGAATTTCCCATCTGGAGTTGGCAACCCTATCAGGATTGGCCCCAATGTGTTTTCTCCCAAAGGCCAAAGTAGGTGACAGGACCAAGCTTAGTTGCCTACCAACAGGCACTGAGGGGAATGTAGGGTTGCCAGCTCTAAGGAGGGAAATACCTGGAGGTTTGGGGGGTGGATTCTGTAGAGGGCCGGGCAACGGAGGCATCGGCCTTCCGTCGCCCGCCTTGCCCCCCCAATCTCGGCCCGGGCGACCGCGGCTCCCGCCAGCG
>NW_015168064.1:187674-260504 GCF_001447785.1 Gekko japonicus
GACAGAGACCTGGACCGATTTCACACAAGAGCTGCGCCACGGTCGTGCCTCACTTTGCCCAACTTCTATTGGTCAATTTCCCACACGAAGCCGTGCGGCCGCATTTTGACCCACGGCATCGCCCGATTTTCCCCGCGGTTTCGTGATCCTGTTTTTTTGTGCTGTTCTTTCCTTCCACTTATAGACCATGTAATTCCTAGGGTTGGCTTAGGGTTGATTCACATGTTACAAAGTCCTTGCGTGCCCCAAATGGCTGCCACAAGGATTTTTGATCAGTGTATGCCTGGAGTTATATGTTCAGAACTTCATTCCCATGCATATGTGGGATCAATTCAGATCAGGAATGTGGTATGGGAAGAGGGGCCATTAAGCCTTCCTTATGCCATTTCCCCATTTCATCAGTACGTAAGTTTCCCCAGTAGGACAATCAGCGGTTCTCCAGGGGCTGCTTCAGGTCAGGAAAATAGTGTCAAGGGGAGGTTTAAATCTATATGGACCATAGTCCCAATTGGAATTGGGCCTGTGTACACACAGGGGAGTTCTGAGCATGGAACTCCCAGTGCACTCTCGACTAAAAGTCCCCAAGGTGGCCATGTGAGGAGTATAAGGACTTTGTAACACATGAATCAGCCCTTAGTAGAGTCTTTGCTTTGTTCAGCTGCCCTCTGCTTCTCCCCCAACAAAATAATCATGCTGAAGGGAATGCTTACATTGCTTAGTGTAACCGACCGGCTGGATACCCTGCTCTGGTTTCTGTACACAGCTCTCTTTCTCATGATCATTCAAAAGCACATGCTTACAAAGCCACAAAACTTTCCATCTAATATTTTCCATAAGTCCTCCGCGGGCCCTTTTTTGGAACCTAGCACATCTGCATGTACAACATGCATTTCACTAATAAGGAAAGGGATAACCAGGTGTTCTCCTCACCCAGGGTGGGGTCCAGAACTGCTGCACTCTCCAGGTCTTCCTTTCTGTTAGCCATGCCTCAAGAAGGGTCTCAGAATTCAGAGAGGCGCTGCGTTGGCAACACTGACTGACATGGGATAGATCTTGGCCTTCCCTGGGCTGGCCTAATAAAGGCTTATGGGGGGGTAGGCTAACCCTGGACTATTCCAGTGTCCTCTCTTCAGAGATGAGCCCATGGTGATTGAAGGGAATCTGAGTCACTGGCTCTCGGGCTGGGCCTTCCCTTCTTCTGCCCCACCCACTCCTGAGGTTTCAAGAGGCAGCACAAGCCACAGGAGGCACCAGCTGCTGTGGTTTCCACCTCTGGCTTGTTCCGAGGTGCACATTGCTTCCTAAGCTCCACCTTCCATATCAGGCGTGCACTGGACCTGTTTTGAGGCTGCACTGCTGCCAGTGCATGTTTGGGCATGGCCTCATTCTTGCTCACTTCCCCACAGCCTCTTGTTGGGCTGCTTGCTTCCATGGTATTTTGGCAAGGCAGTTCCCTGTTGGGGTTTCCTCTGGAGCAGATGAGTACAGGAGCAGGGCCACTACCCCTGGACACAGGTTTTGTTACTTTTTGCTTCATTAACTGTGCAACCCTGAAATCTATTAAGAATCCGACTGAAGCCTGCTTAGGGGCTTACTCACAGGAATATGTTTTTAGGATTACACTTTAAGTAGCTTCAAATAAAATAAAATTGTTCCTTTGTCAAGTTGCCCTACTCTTGTGTATTGAAGGTGGGCGACAAAAATTCACACAGTTTCTAGGATAGTTTTGAACACTAACTTTGTTTTGTTGGGATGAGATTCTTGAAATCTTCCTAATGTGATTGACTAAAAGGTTTGCTCTTCTTTGGTTTCTGCCTTTTGGCACAAATACCTCAATCCTTTTTGTTTGCTCTATGTATTCACCTATAAAAAGTAACCTGTAATTAGAGCTGCTTAAAATAGCAGTAAATTCTATGCCTTTCCCCTATGCTAACCTGCAGGAAAGACATTTGCAAGGGCGCTGCATTGAAATTAGGTAAAAGAAAGGTAAAAGAATGAAATTCAGTGTTCAAAAAGTTGTGCTGGTTCTTTCCTTCCTCAATTTATTTGACTTTTCTTTCTTATTTCTTTCCTGCTGCCCCACCAGAGGAAGCTTGTATTTGAAACGTATCCATAAAAAATGCCACTGCAGACTCAAAAATTGTATGTTTTAAAAGCTTTATATAAATAAATGAACTTCATGTGTTGCATGAACATTTACCAGTTTTAGTGCACACCAACTGTATTTTAAAATTGGGTTGAGACAACGGTATTTTTGTTTCACCTTTAAATGCCAGCCATTCTAAAACAAAGATGCCACATGATATGCTAGGAGGATACTGAGGTTTTTGGAAATTGTCTGAAAGATGGGCATGGGTACAAACTTATTTTTTAAAAAGCTGAAACAAAATTAATTTTAATGGAAATGTTAAAGTGTGGAGTTGACAGAGTATCTCAGTTGTGGTATGTCACATGCTTTGATTTAGTCACACTTTCAGATACTTTTGCTCCATTTCTGTTGACAGACAACATTTCATAAAACATGACATTACACAACTGAGATATTCATTCTGAATTATCCACCAATGTACTTGATATTTGAAAGATACCAGATATGCATTAAAAATAATACTCAACGGATTTTTCCAGTAATCTTGTTATACCCCAACAAAGATAACACAAACAGTGGAAGCACTTTTACCAAGTATTGACATTATAATAGGTATGGGTCTGTAGCATAACACAACTGTAAACAAGTGTTTTTATATAAATCAAAAACAGGAATGTGAAATACCATTCCATACCCTAGACAGAACCCTAGAGAGGTCAGGGGCACAACATCGGTTAGTGATTCCAGGCCCCAGGGAGGCCAGGCTTGTGGTAACCAGGGCCAGGGCCTTCTCAGTGGTGGCTCCTACCTGGTAGAACGAGCTCCCAGAGGAGATCAGGACCCTGTGAGACCTTTCACAGTTCCGCAGGGCCTGCAAGATGGAGCTCTTCCACCAGGCTTTTAATTAGGAGCCGCCGCCACCGCAACCACCAACTGCCTCATGGGAACATGGGGCATTGGGATGGCCCATTTAAGATCGATGGCCCAAAAGATCGAGTTACAGTATTCTGATGGAGCGGTACTGCCGATTTGGGCTTGAGTAACATCTATTGATCACCATCTTGACTTGATTTATTTGACTAAATGATTAATATTAACATAACTGAGCACTTTAATTTTGATAAAATGGTTGTTTTTATGCGTTCTAATGTTTTTTACTTGGCACATGGTGCCCTTGTTTGTTAGCCGCCCTGAGCCCGTTTGCGGGGAGGGCGGGATAAAAATATAATAAATAAATAAATAAATAAATAAATAAATAAATAAATGTTAGTAAAGGGAGAGTAGTTTTGGCTAACGTTTGTCTACCTTTTATAGAATTCTACTGGGATAGACTGGATAAACAAGTTACTATCATAATAGTAATTATAATAATAAGGACACATTTCAGATGTAAATGGAATGGATCAATCCATGCTAGAAATTCATAGCTGGAACAATTACTTATTTTGTTAAAGTAATATAAAACAAAATTAAAATGTTGGGCAAGTACTGTTTATCATTTGAAAGCTCTTTTCCTTACTTTGAATACATTTTTTGGTGGTACAGGTAAGGATTTTAAAATTATAAACAGTTTAAACTGCAAGTTGTATTTCCTTGCTATGGTATAATTTAATTTAAAAAGTTAAAGTGTAGTACATCTGTTAACTGTCTCACATAATCATGCAATTTTGGAAGTGAGAGCCAGTAGGTGGTATTGGAATTTATGGTTAGTGAAATTGCCAGGACTCCCAGTAAAACTGAAGAATATTTTGTTCCTAATTATCAGATAACAGGTACTGTCGTTCAGCAATATACGTTTTCATCCTAACTCTAAATATTTTACTTGAATATTTCAAACTATACAAGTTATTTCAATGTATATGTGTGTTCCTAATCAGAACTGTAAAATCCTGTTTTGGTTTGGGGTTTCTTTGCTATGAATTAGTTTTACTTTTACTGGTTATCAGTATACATAGCCTTTCATTCTCTTTTGTTTTCCAGCTGGCGTGGGAGTATGGAATTCCCTTTTTTGAAACCAGTGCTAAGAACAATATAAACATTGAACATGCCTTTTCAGTACTAGCTCAAGAAATATTGGACAAGGTAGGATTTTGGGAAAACAGGTGAGGATTGAGATGGAAGCAGATTACACTCCCATACCCCTAGATCAAATCCTGTGAACTGAGAGATGTAGTTGAAGTACTAATATGAGCCACTTCTGTGTATTGCAGTCTTTACTACATTGACAAGAGTGGTTTGGAAGAAGCAAAATATATGAGCCAGGAAAGAGGATTTGTAGACATGTGGATCTACTGACTACATACCTATACCAACCTACAAACCCATCTGCAAAAGCAGAAGTGCTTCTGATCACGATGTATTTCAACTGCCATTATATGGCTCAGGAGACTAAATTAGTTCCCTTCCTATCCTGAAGTCTTTTCCAAAGAGCATCTGGACTAAAATATCTACAGGTTGTTACTATCATTTGGCCCTTCACATAGGGACTAAGGTGGACTTGAAGAGATTTAACTCTTCTTAGGATGGCATTGTAAGTGGATGTTAGATCTGAATTCAAAATTTAATTTGGAATGGATGTGAACTAGTTCAGTTTAAAAAAATATTCCTGAATTAATTCCTGAAAGAACACACAAAATCACTGAGGAGGAGGAGGAGATTGGATTTATCCCCCGCCCTTCACTTGGAGTCTCAGAGCAGCTTACAAACTCCTTTCCCTTCCCCTCCCCCTCCCCACAACAGACACCCTGTGAGGTGGGTGGGGCTGAGAGAACTCTGACACAAACTGCTCTTTTTCAAGGACAGCTGTGCCAGAGCTTGTGACTGACCCAAGGTCACATCAGCAGGTGCAAGTGGAGGAGTGGGGAATCAAACCCGGTTCTCCCAGATTAGAGTCCACACACTTAAACACTACACCAAACCAAAGAGGCATAGTGTATGATGAAGCCCAAGGGCTGAATCCTACCACTTTACTACATCGATGATATGAGAAGCTGCCAGCAGAACAGAGTGGTAGGATCCAATTGACATTTTTGTTTCGTAAGTGTTCTTTCAGACACGTGGTTTCCTTTCAATTTGTTTTACATGAACCATTTCCCCCCTACGTTTATCATTATTGTCAATAACCATATATAATAGATCTACAAAACTTCTACTGATCAGAAATGCAATCTTTTTTTGTAACTGACCTAAAGGAGATTGCCTGACCCTCATGTCAGCTGCTTGGGAAGAAAGGAAGAAAAGCATAATACAAGCTGCTTCTAAACATAATTATTTTGGGACTGTGAGAACAATCTTCATAGTAAAAATGTGCAGAGTGGTTCTTATCGGTTTTTTGTAGCCCAAGTATTGTATACATTTATTTAGCATGGAAACCACCTGTGGGAATTCCCATGGGGCCACAATTATTAATTTATTACCAGATTTTGACCCTGCCTTTCTACCCCCATAGGGCCACCATGGCAGCTAATAAATTAGAACATACTAATTAAAATATTATCTTAAAAGCCATTAAAACCAATACACAAATACATCATTAAAACAAGTTAAAATCAAAGCTTCAGGTACAAAAGATAAAAACATCAGTTCAAACATTGGGGAGGAAGGAGGGGTCACTGAGGGAATGCCAAGAGAAACAAAAAAGTCTTCAACCTCTGGCAGAAGACAGCAACAGAAAGGGACAGTGTTGATGGAACAAGACTGGAGTGATATATTCCCTATGACCCACTCTAGTCAACATCCTCGTTCCTCATGTAGACACACGGCAGTAATCTAATCTAGATTAATGCCGTAGAGCTTCATCAATATTTTTTTCTGTCTCTCTGATATCTACAGCTTGACCATTCTGAGTCAGATCAATCCCCTCAAACAGGATTCTGGAGAAGCAGCCTAACAATTTCAAAAATAAATAAGATCTTTGGTAGATGCTGGGATTTTTCCTATGCTTTCCATCTAAGGATAGGCTAAGGCTGTTCTCTTGTTAGTTGGGTGAGTAGACAGGAAGCTAGGTGGCTTCCAGTGGAGTGCATAGGGACTTTGTTAGATTACCTGTCTGTAATGACTTGATCTCATTTCACCATATTTGTCTCAGAAAACATAAAACATGACAATTTAAATGGCAAAAACAAAAAAAAGCTCAGTTTTTAAAGTAATGTGGTTGATTGATTGATTGATTGATTTAGAAAATTTCTATGCAGCCTTTTTGGATTCCTGCTCAACTGAGGTCCCTGCCACACGGCAGGGAAAAGGACGCTCGAACTGCGGCTATTGTGAGCCGCAGCAAAGTTGAGACGGCGCGGCGGGATCTCACGGATCCCCCGAGCCGCGGCGCCGTCGCTCCCCAGCACGATCAGATGCCGGGGAGAAAGCGACGGTGGGGAGGGGAGCCTGGCGAACTGCGCATGCTCACACATGTGCAATTCGGCCAGGAGCCGGGGATGCGCCGGTGCAAGGACGTGCCGGCGATCCCATGGTCAGCGTTGCTGCAGCCCTTCGAAAAGAACCACCTCGGTAGGTGGTTCTTTTTTGGTGCGGAGCAGCGCTGGAAGGGCCGGATCAGGGCCGGAGATGGTACGCTTCCCAGATGTTGCGGTGGGATCGCGCCCGTTTGCTCTGCCCCCGTTCCGTCCCGCTCCCAGCCCAAAAGGCCTCGTATGGACAGGACCTGAGTTACTAATAGTTATTACAATTAAGTAATTAGCACCCTTGTGTGGATGTGTTAAACTGCTGCTTTTTACCACTGGTAGTGACTACAGTTACAATTTATGATAATAGTACTCAATAAACAGTTTTATCCAGTCCAGCATCCATTGTGGAAGGAATATAAATATGTGATAGTAGAAGGCTTGGGAATTAACTGAGGAGAACTTGCAGAACTGTGGAAGAACAGTGTGTATTTCCTGTTTGTTTGGCTCCCAGGTTCCTGTGCATTGCTGTAGCAACTTGTTTTCCTCTGACTATTTGAAGGATGCAGCCATTTGCAAGTCAACAGATACCTGAGAGAGGTTCCAAATATAATTGGCTGTGGAAAAAGGAGGACATAAATTATGAATATTTTCAGCATGGAAGGTTCATGCAAAGATCAGAGGCTACAATAAACTCAGTAAGCTCCGTTCCTCTGTGGAACAGGCTTCCTCGGGAGGTGGTGGGCTCTCCTTCTTTGGAGGTTTCCAAACAGAGGCTAGATGGCCATCTGTCAGCAATGCTGGTTCTGTGAATTTAGGCAAATCGTGAGAGGAGGGCAGGAAGGGTTGCATCAGTGCTTAGTTCTCATGGCCCTTTCTTACACACCCAGGGAAATACCGATTGCCACTTTGGGGTCAGGAAGCAATTTTCTCCAGACCAGTTTGGACAGGGATCCTGGAGATTTTTTTGCCATCTTCTGAGCATGGAGCAGGAGTCACTGTGGTGATGGGGGAGGAATTTGTGAATTTCCTGCATTGTGCAGGGGGTTGAACTAGATGACCCTGGAGATCCCTTCCAAGTCTATGATTCTGTGATTCTAATAGAATCAGAGATTACAATAAGCTCAGTAATAGAACTGCTATTTCCCCAGATAGATATGCTTGGGAGGTAATTTTAAAGGCCAGGAACAAAGATATTTAAAGTGCATTTGTTTATGAATGGAGGCTGTGCATGCACGCTATAAAAATACTCACTAATATTTTGCAAACAACTGATGGTCTTGTAGAATGGTGTTTTCAAGACTATTGCTCACAAGCTGCTTGGAAGTGGCATTCATTAGCCACATCCAACTCTTCCTATGGAGTTTTCTTCCCCACCTCTGATCAGGAGGAGGAAGCTGATGCTAAGCTGAAGCTAACTGTCAACAGCACCTTCCTAAAGACAGCATAACAGGAGTAAAGTCTCCTGCATACACAACTGAAAGAATTTAGAATAAAGTTGGTCTTAGAAACATCTGAACCAACAATTACCACGAAACTCTGTACGCACAACAGAGACAATATAGTTGCTGAACAAATTCTCTCCTTTGTATATGCAAAGGGGGAAATAATAGCATCAGCATCCAGGGTTGAAAAAAAAAGCGTTTTCTGAACCCTACCTGGGAACATCTTGATTGGACATCTTCTCCCACCCCTACCCTTGTTCTCTGTTAGCACTAGGACTTGAATAGATACGTCGCCCAGCATTTTGCTTCCCCAGTACCTTTACCCACAGGTGTTTTTTTTAACCCTATCCTATACAGAAAGCAAAAATTATTTTTGCTAGGTGAAACACATGCCTTTGTTTTAGTTCTGTTTGCTTATGCTTCCATAGCTGTCTTGATTCTATATGACTGAGATGTTCACTACAAACAAAAACGAGAACGCCTAAATTATAGTGATCTGTAGTAGGTGGAATAAGGCCAGCTTGTACTACAACTCTGCCAGCTACCATACTTTGAGTGGTTGTTCCCTAATTTTATAGTTGCCAGGCATTATAGAAGCATGGTTTTTAATAAGGACAGCAGTATGTTCAAGGCAAAGTCAATTAACTTGATTATGGACTGTGGCTATTGTTGGAGATCTAAAAACAAGTTTAGAAAACTGAAATGGAACACCTATTTCATCTATGAGTGAGTTATTGGAGTATTTCTATTCTGCTTTTCTCCCCACTGGGGATTTAAGGTGGCTTACAAGAAAATATAAAAATAAAACAAAGCAACAACTCCTTCGGCATCCTGGGCTAATCCTGGATTAACTGGACTGGTTTATTCAGGGCCACTGACTGCAAGCCATCTGCCAAGGGCCAGGTTCCTTTTCACTCACATCAAAAGCCTCTGGCCACACACAGGCTTAAATACCTGTAGCAGGAAGGGAACAGCCACTCACTGCAAATCTTATTCATCTGGCAAACATCGTCCAAACATTTCCCTCCCGTACTAATTGTAAATTCTATTGATAATGCATTAGATTACATGTGCTTCACAGGATCCAAGCCAGTGTAAAGCAATATCCATGGGTATAGGTCTTCCTTACCCTCCTCCTTCATCCAGTACCTCCCAAGTCCTCCAAAATGCTGACACCAGTGGTTGCAGGACTCACATAGACAAAAAGTCATGCAGGCCATGGACTGCGCTGTGGAGAGGGAAACAGGCTGGTACTGTTCCTGTGCAATGGACTTTCGACTGACAGAAGACAGCAGTTTTGCTAGTTCTCTTTCCTCAGTGAAGTCCCTAGGCCTTGTGGCTTTCCCCCCAAGAGTTTTACAACTTCTAGCATCACCATTTCAGAGGTTTGGGGTCAGCTGGAGGACAGAGGAAAGCCGGAAAGAACTGTGTCCTTATATTTGTGCTCCATAGGATCCAAGCTGCTATATCAATAATCAAAGGCACTTACCCTTCACATAAACTGTTCCAGAAGATTTACCAATTATTTTATGCCTCACTTTACATAGTATCTAAAATTAGGAATAACTGAAGTGTTGCCTTTTTCTGCTATTTAGCAATACTAATATTGCAGGTTCTTCTGCATAATGTCTGTTTTGACAAGATCCAGGAGTCAATTAGCTTCAGATTCAGGGAAATGGCACTGAGCTGTCTGTCTCATGTTAGATGTTTTCACATTATTCTGAGGCTGATTTTCATTCACTTTTGTGAATTCCCTCTTATTTATTTAAAATACTGGTATCCCACCTGTCTATCCAGTTAGGCCCTGAAGCCATAACAGTTATAAAGGCATTAAAACCCAACTTTAAAAGCAGTACATGTAAAAACACATAAAACAAACATGAAATAGGGTCAATCAGGGAAAAGCAGATGAAACAAAAAAATTCATTGCCAGTCTTCTGTACAGTCCCACACTGGGAACTGCGCATGTGCAGGTCAGCTGCTCGGAATTGTTTTGAGCTACTTTTAGCCCTTTAAAACCTAAAGGAGGGAGCCCCTCCCCTTCAGAGCAGGTGCAATTCATACATTCCCTGTTAAATTCTAAACTGGCCCATGCCCTATTTACCTTCTCATAGGGTTTTTCACATCTAGTTGCTGGTCAAGTACTTTACTTAAATAATCATTTTCAGTCTGCTCTTTATATTAAAAGGCTACTAGGCCTTATGGCATCTATGACTGCAGCTTCCCTTATAAATACCTCAAGATGCAACCAGAAGGGGGTGCCTTCTGGGTGTGACATTTAGTATTTCCCCCCCTCGTCCCTTCACTTAAAAGTGCTCTTGTTGAATCACATTTCTGGAGTTGGATTTGAATTAATATCATTTAATGTTTTGTATTTATTACTTTTATTTTGTAAGCTGCCTTGGGCAGGTTCCTGGAGAGGCAGGATAAAAATGTTCTAAACAAACAAACTTACTGCCTAAATGCTATACCTTTATCATATAATGGATTTTGGTATTTGTTCTTTAATCTTTTTAAGGGAATGAAAAATCTAGGATAGCAAATGTAGCCCAGAATTTACTGGTCCTAGACTAGACTTCAAAAATTGAGGTTCATGTTCAGCTAAGGTTGTGGTGGGCTGGCTTTGGACAAGCCACTCACTGCCTCAGTTCCCAGTTTGTGAAACAGGGAATATTTGTGGTTGGTCTTTTACAAGGTATGTGTTTGAATTATGATGCAAGCAAGTCTGTGACCCACAGCTTGCTTCTTTCATAATACTAGACAGGAATTTCACAGTAGCAGAAATATCTGAATGCTCCATCAACATGAATAGGTTAAATAAATATTTACAATGATAACTTAAACTTGTAAAAAAATTCAGTGCCAGATTGGTTAAAAATATTTGTCAGATTTCTGTCAAAAAGGTAAAAAGTACTTGTGTACTTTGTAAGATCTGTTAAGTTGTTAATAACATAATGAAAACCAGTGGTTAGATCCAAAGGTTCCCTTCCACTAGCACAGGGGTGGCCAAACCTGCTTAACATAAGAGCCACATAGAATAAACGTCAGATGTTTAAGAGCCACAAGACATGAACAAATATTACACTGTTTTACTGGGAAATATGCAAATTTGCTTCTTATTAACATTAACTGAGACTGCAAAAAATAATAACAAAAGCGGTAAAAAGCAGATATTGATAATGATATTTATTTGTCCAATGATATTTGTTTGCTAATGATATTTAGCTTCCCCAGCCCCCCTGCTGGGAGCCACACAACATGTGCGAAAGAGCCGCATGCGGCTCCCGAGCCACAGTCTGGCCACCCCTGCGCTAGCAGAAGACCCTCACACCAGCACAACATCTCTCTTTCACCATGCAGAAGTTTTTGTGCCACCAAAGGTTTCAGAACAGAACCTTGGAATCCATTCCTAAGCCTTTACTAATAGACAAGCATTTGGGCTAGATCATAGTTCTAAAGAAATGCAATATTTACTTTTTTAAAAAGTCAGTCAGACAAATGTGGATGGCAACCCAGTTCTCAGTTGCCACCAAACATTTGATGCTCTCTCTCCAGAGACATTCCCGTGTCCCCTTCTGTTACTGCCTTCTGCCAGCAGACAAAAGCATTTTAGTTTCATCTGGTATTCACTGAGTGATCCCTCCTCCTGCCCTATGTTTTAATAGTTATTTAATGTTTTGTATGTGTATTTTAGCTTAGTTTTAATGATATGCTTTTGTTTGGTTTTAATGATTTTTAAAGTGTGTCTTTATTATGTTTGTTTTTAATCTCTTAGCTGCCTTGGTGGCCTTGATGAGGACAGAAAGGCATGGTATAAATTGTGTAAAAAAATCTTTTACTTTGTTTTAAAAATGTGTCGACCTAATTACTTAAAGCAATGAATTCTTTGCTTGCTACAGTAACCATACCTAAGCTGCCTGCAAATATTAGGATGGTGCTTTGCACAGTTCTCTCATATTTCGTGTAGGAAACTAGTGGCCAAATAGTTCTTCTAGCCTGCTACAGAGGTTCCCCAGTAACAAGCTGCCTTAGAATAACTGCTGTATGTAACTTCATAGAAAATGGTAGCCACATATTCATTTCCAGGTGAAATTTTAAGTAGCTTAATTAAGTAAAAAATTGTACTCCTGATCATTTGAACAGGATCTCTGCTGAGTATTACCCCGCTGCAAAATACAGTTCTTTCACCAATTGTTTCTTCTAGCAGTCCTCATGTAGATGTTGTATGTTCTTTGAAAATATATGTGAGAATAGGCACACACATGCTTATTTTGTGAGATACTGTATAGAGCAATAAAATATTCTAATATGTATATTTCTTTATTAACATACTAGCATTTAAACAAAGAGTTCTCGATATTTCTTCACCTTGTAAGATCCAATCTAGATATGATGGTAGCCATCATTTATGGGTCTATATCAGACCCTTCAGTTTACAAGGGTTTCACAATAATAGTACAGTCGTAAGCAGAATTACCTTTCTATGTCCACTGAATGGCAGGTCTTCAACAGTAAAATATCTGGGAGAGGGGTACAGAATCCTCCCACCTTCTTCATGCATTCTGTTGTACCAGCTGCTTTTCTGCCTTACCACCTTCAATAAGAGAAGTGAGCAGGAAATAGAGAAAAGTGGCTGGAACAACAAAATGACGGGGGAGGTAAGGTTTGGAATGAGTAGAAGTTCAGTTCTCTTCTATGTACTCTTTTTACTGTTGAGATACAAAACATAGACATTGCTTAGATACTGTGAGAAGAAGAAGAAATTAGATTTATACCCTGCCCTTCACTCGGCGTCTCAGAGCGGCTTACAAACTCCTTTCCCTTCCCCTCTCTACAGCAGATACCCTGTGAGGCTGAGATATTTCAAGAGCTGCTCTTTCAAGAACAGCTCTGACAGAACCATGGCTTGCCCACGGTCATCCAGCAACTGTAAGTGGAGAAGTGAGGAATCAAACCCGGTTCTCTCAGATTAGAGTCCACGTACTTAACCACTACACCAAACAGAGTTCATCTTGATTTACAGATTTCAGTGGACATAGAAAAGTAACTCTGTTTTTGACTGTGATACTCCTTGTAAACTGAAGGGTCTGATAAAATTCATAATGATTTAAACCCAAATTATTTGCAATTCTAAAGTCTGTAGGCACTGGGCTAAATTCAGTATTTCCTTTTTGCTTTGTTTTTCAGAGCTCCTGCATACCACTCAGCTCAGATGTGGTAGACCTCAGTGGAAATGCACAAAAAAGAACTTGCTGCAAATTATGACTGACAATTTTGTTTTCATTTGTCTGGTTGTTGTTTATTTTCTAGATACCAACTCTAAAAATAATTTCTGTCTCCAGTTCCCATATTTTACAGTGTAAGCGTACGTAACTAGAAATGCCATTGGGGTGTGTTTTCCATACTAAAAAGCAACTGAGGTAAGAAAATGAGAAAATCCAGAGGTATGGGCTGGATTGTAAGCAGATGACTCCCAGCTGTGTTATTGGACGGCCATCCGTCCTCCACTCCTTATAATCTGGCTGAGGCTTTGGAGGCTGGTTGTGGCAGAGCCAGTTGAAGCTTAATCCAGCGAAGACAGAGGTCCTGTACCTGAGTCAGAGGGGGAATGGATATGGTTATTAGACTCCCCAGTCTGGAAGGGGGTGCTTTTGGTGCCAACCCAGAAAGTGAGGAGCCTGGGAGTAACACTGGGTGCCTCTCTTTCCATGGAGGCCCAGGTTACTGCAGTCGCCAGGTTTGCCTTTTTCCATCTTAGGCAGATTAGGTTACTGAGACCCTATCTCTCCCCACAGGACCTAGCTACAGTGACCCATGCAATGGTCACTTCCAGGCTTGATTATGGCAGTTTGCTCTATGCAGGCTTACCCGTGAGGCTGAACTGGAAATTACAGCTGGTGCAAAATGCAGCGGCACGCCTGCTGACGGCGATGCTTGTATGGGCCCACATTTGGCAGGTGCTCTGCCAACTGCATTGGCTACAAGTTGAGTTCTGGATTCACTTCACAGTGTTGGTAGTAACCTTTAAATCCTTACATGGCCTGGGACCAACATATCTGAGGGACCGCCGCTTCCCGTGTACACCCTGAAGAGTGTTACATTCCATGGATCAACATCTCCTGGTGATCCCTGGCCCAAAAGATGTCTGTCTTGCCTTGACCAGGGCCAGGGCTTTCTCTGCTCTGGCCCCTGCCTGGTGGAACATGCTCCCCATTGAGATTAGAGCCCTGTGGGATCTTCTTCAATTCTGCAGGGCCTGCAAGACAAAGCTGTCCCACCAGGCCTTCAGCTGAGGCAGTGGGCACTCATATACACCCCCCCCACGGTTGCTGTCACCCATCCAATAGCTCCTGGCTATTATTTATCTGTTACCAATGGGCCAAGGAACTTCTCACAACCAGCCAATTTCTGTCCTTGGATTGTGACCACCATTTTAATGTATATTGCGGTGTTTTAAAAACTTTTAAATTATATTTATTGTATTACTGAAATGTTGTTAACTGCCTTGAACCCACTTGCAGGAAGCAGGCTATAAATATGAAAAAATAATAAAATAGTAATAATAATAATAACCTGAACCCATTTAACATATTGGGGTGGGAAACTACCCCAGGACTTCATTAAGTTTACTGTTGAGCACCGATTTTAATTGTAATGATTATTTATTGGTTTTAAATTGTTTTATGTATGGCATTTGCCTCTTATGTTAGCCGCCCTGAGCCCATGTGGAAGGGTGGGATATAAATCTAATAAATAAATAAATAAAATTAAGAAAACTGTGATTCAGGAAACCATCTTTAAGTGCTGTGGAGAGATACAGGTTTGTTAGATGATGGCGACTTCTGCCCTGTCATTTTTGTCATTTGTTTGTCCCTATTGCTTCAGGGTCTCTCCCCCCCCCCCCCAATATGTTTTGTTTTCTCTAGTAGTCCCAGAGGGGGCAAAACACATGTGGAAAAGGGAGGGAACCCCAAGCAACAGGGAAAATGAGTGACAAAAGCTGGAAAGTGCACTGAAAGCGAATTGAAAGTGGATTATTTAGTGTGTGTGATTGTAGCCAAAGTGTGTTTTTGTACTATGAAACACAATGATTTCTGCCACCACAAACGAAACTGTTTGTGGAACTTTTTCTACCCCAAAATACAATGAAATTTAACTTGGAGAAGAAATATGTTCCAAATGCAATATATCTTAGTTTTTTCCTGGGGTTGTTAGTGGGTTCAGTATGCAAAATATCAGTATTGAGATTAACAATGCAAATAATAACAGTATGTCAAATAACACTGTATTTTATTGCTTGGTACAAATGTTTAAAATGCATCTATGATGTGTTCTTGAGATCATTATTGTAAAGTTTGTTCAGGTGCAAGTGTAAGAAATATATACTTATTTCATGAAAAAGTTGGCCATAGTTGTTTGTTTACACAGGAAACCTTAAAAGTCTAGGCTAGAAACTTTCAGTTGAAGATATGCATACAATAAGATGTTATGTAGAAGAACAAAGGATTTCTGTCCACTGTAATATGGAAGGGCTATCCAGTGTGTGATTTTGCTTAATATACAGTTCAGTTCTAAGTACTGTTCTTCAAGCCATTTTGATGATCTTTATGACAGATTCGTAATGTTTTCATTTGTAAATCTTTTTACTCGACATAAATATGTTCATGATAGTAAAAAATTGGGTGGGGGTGCTTAAGACAAGTTTTGGAGACATCTAAATTTGTATTGTTCCCTTATAGAAGTTGCAGTTGAGGTTGTTCAGTGGTATGATTTAACCATCAATATTTTTATGACTTTCTGGTAATGATCTACCTACCTCTGATGTTAATATACTTTATATACACATCTATATTGTAGATTCAGATAGGTAGCCATGTCAGTCCGAAGCAACAGAACAAAGTTTAAGTCCAGTGGCACCTTTAAGACCAACAAAGTTTAATTATGGTTATAAGGCTTCCGTGTGTATGCACACTTCTTCAGATACATTGAAACAGACTTCCTCAAGCCTTACATATAGGTTGGGGGGGTTAATTGCCAGGAAAGGCTAGTTAGAGCCAAGAAGCACAAGTAACTGAGCGATAGGTGTATCTAAGATTGAATAGCAGCAAATTAGTAAAGAGATAATAAAAGAGTCGACAACAGATGTGAGAATTCTCTCTTTTTTGGTATTTTTTAGTATTTTTTAATATGTGCATGTGTATGTGTGTAGGTGTGTTTGCACCTGGAAGCAGTGTTAGTGTGAGCTTGCTCACAGTTTTTTAGCCTCCAGCTCACAGATTTTTATCTTAGCTCAGGAAGGAGGGCTCCAGAGCAAACTGATTTATTCAGCAGCCAAACCGCTTGCTCACAACTTTAATGCCGGTAGCTCACAAAGTAGAATTTTTGCTCACAAGACTCCACAGCTTAGAGGGAACATTGCCTGGAAGTAATGGCAACCTCTGGTGACTGACCCCTACTAGGGGCTTGGAGGATATTCAGAGAGGTGGCTGCATAAAGCCTGCCCCTACCGCCTGCCTCTGGTATTTCAAGGCAGTCTCCCATCCAAGTATTTATCAGAGTCAACCGTGCTTAGCTTCCAAGATCGGGCTTGCCTAGGATATCCAGGTCAGGGCAAGATATTGCATTCTTAACTTACTACACATGGTAAGTCACTCAGTTCTCTTGCTTATACCCAGAATTAAACTTTGTTGGTCTTAAAGGTGCCACTGGACTCAGACTTAGTTCTCTCATCCCTCAGCCTCTCCTTCCCTGAGCCCCACTGCTTCTGTGGGAAACACAAGAGGGATGAGAACTGGGGGTGAGGGATCTGGGAGAGCCAGGTTCAGACTCCCCCCCCCTCCTGAGCCAGGACCCTGTCTTCTGGGTCATGCTCAGCCTGGTGCACCTCACAAGGGTGGTGGGGATGGGGTGGTGGAGGGAGGAGTCTGGTGGGCCTCCTCAAGATCCTCAGAAGTAGGATGGGGCAGGAGAGGAAACAAAGAGCAAGAGACGAATCATAGCCATGCTCAGCTTCTGAGGCTGGGCGTATGGGGGGGAGGGGCTGAGAAACCTCTGTCAGAAGCTGTGTGAATGGCTAGATCATAGCAACTTACTTGAAACTGAACAAGCTGGTTTCACACCTGGGCTTAGTTCTCTCATCCCTCAGCCTCTCCTATTGATCATTGCTTAGTCCTAGATTATTTTATTTTAAAATATGTGAAACATCAGAAAAACCACCTTATTTACTTGCAGGTATAATGACTCATCTCTAAAAGTGCTATATATGCAAAAAGTAGTTAATTTGTATGGAAGTGTAAGATATCCCCCTTTTATGGTATCCTGTGGGAGAAAATAACTTGTCTTGCATATGATTAAATACATTTATTGGGGCTTTTGTGGATTCCCCAGTAAAATCAGTTGCTTTTACTACTAAGAATCAATTGTTTTTGTTTGTATTTTGAGTAAAAAATAATATTGTTAATTGGGTTTGCCTGTGTCCTTTATAAAGTTTATATCTCCAGTACCTGGAATTACATTTTATGGCATACATGGCTTGGCCCAACAAAGTAACATTTGTGTCAAATCCAGCCCTCCTAACAAATTAGTTCAACATCCCTAGTCCAATAATGAGCTGGGGTAGGAAGGGGAACATTTGGGAAAGCCTGCTAGTCTGGATAAGCAGGAGTTGTTGTGGAAGGGGAATCAAATTCTCATTTTGCTCTGAATGTCTCCATTTTTTATAGATTCCATTTCACTTAAGAAGAATTAAGAACAGTTTCTTTTAAAAAGTGCAATGATGTATAAATACAGCTGCCCAGACCTGGATTGCCCAGGCTAACCCGAGTTCATCAGATCTCTGAAGCTAAGTAGAGTCAACCCTGGTTAGTACTTGAATGGAAGACCACCAAGGAAGTCCAGCGCTGCTATGCAGAGGCAGGCAATGGCAAGCCACTTCTGGACATCTCTTGCTTTGAAAGCACTGTGGGGGTCGCCATAAGTCCACTGCCACTTGATGGCAAAAAAAGTTAAAGCAACATTACTGCTAGGCATTAGCATTCTTCTTGATATAGCATGAGGTTAAAAAAGGTGTGTGTACAATGAAAAGCAGTGATCATTGACAAGTCAGTAATGTTAGAACCATGTGTGATGATTCCTTGTGTTAGAGTGTGTGTGTGTCTCTCTTTAAAGGTTTGGTTGCAGTGCAGGATGCAGAGTAGAATGATGGAAAGGGACATGTGGAGCAATGTTCCCTCTAAGCTGTGGAGTCTTGTGAGCAAAAATTCTACTTTGTGAGCTACTGGCATTAAAGTTGTGAGCGAGCAATTTGGCTACTGCATAAATTAGTTTGCTCTGGAGCCATCCTTCCTGAGCTAAGACAAGAATCTGTGAGCTGGAGGCTAAAAACCTGTGAGCTTGCTCGCACGAACTCAGCTTAGAGGGAACACTGATTGTGGAGTATGATTGGTGGATGGCAGAGTGTGGGAGGAGTTATTCTGTGTGGATCTGGGTGGGTGTGTCAGTGAGAGATTGGAGAATGACAGTTGGAATAATGACCGTTGGTGAAAAAGCAGTGGATGTGGTGCAGTTGTTTTTCAGTCTGTGAGACCTCTGTCAATGCTGTGTGGAGTCAGTGAGAGAGACGAAAGAATCTGTGTGGGATCCGAGAAGGATCAGTATATGTGTGTTAAAGTGATACAGTGGACAAGTTCATTTACAAAAACCTTATTCCCAACCAGTTAAATAATTACCAACTTCTTATTTTGTTCCCCTTCCAATAAATCCTATTTCATTAAAAAAATCCCAGAATTCATATCAGTTCTTCCTCTGAACCACAATAGATCCCTGAAAAGCCTTGAGCCTGTGTTACCCTACCAATAAGAGAAACAGAAGGTTTGGAAATCCTTAAATTCCTGGTGGCAGCCAAATCTACCCAGTTTTACAGAAATAAAGAGCACATTTAAAGAGAAATACAGTCCTCCCTAATAGGAGGTCGTCACACCATGGCCTTTTAAAAAAATCCTAAGTATAGAATAAAAAGGGGACCCAGCACTACACAGATTAACTTCGTAGGTAAATTACATTTCCATGGTAGCATTAGTTCTAAAATTACTTCCAGAGCTGTAGATATTGCAGTAGTTCAATATCCTATTCAAATATTATATTGTTCTATCTGATCCTGTACCAGGAATGTTAGGAGGGATCTTGTGGGGGAAACAGTAACTTGCTTAGATGTGTGAAGTAGCCCAAAGTCAGCTCTGTATTCTTATTTTAGCTTCAGCTACCCATTCAAACAATCACTTTCATCTCTGTGAACAGAAGCAGCACAGTCATCTTGAGCATCTGAGGAGATGAATGGACTCAAGTGTGCTATTTGAAATACACTGTACTGGCTTTCAGTACAAGGAAATTCAGTGGTTGTAGTAGTATTTAGATTACTCTGATCTTCTAGAAGACTCTGAAGATTATGTTCAACAAGATTCCCAGAAATGGCTGGAAAACAGCATTTGCTAAAAAAATTGTACATTTCAAATGGATAATTTAATTTCAACTGTGTACAAAGCTAGTTATGAGTTTAGCTTACAGCTAGTGTAGAAAGGGACAAAGTACCTTTAAAGAGGTTAAGTATTTCATTAACATAGCATTTCACTATGAAAGTTTTTTAAATTAAGGTTCTAGTGTATGATAAAATGTAGTGCTCCAGTTGTGCTGTTCCTATCTTTGGGACTAATAGAATATTCATCTTCTACTAATATGCTCACTCTTCCTCCTCCTCCGCTGTCAAGTCACAGTTGACTTACAGCAACCCCTCATGGGGTTTTCAAGGCAAGAGACATTTAGAGATCTGATGAGATTGGGCTAGCCTGGGTTATTCGGGTCAGGGCACTCAGACATTACAGAATTCTTAAGAACAGGATATAGAAGGGGAAGTTGTGGAAGTAGTGACAGACTTCACATTCCTGGGATCCCAGATCACCACAGACTGTGACTGCAGCCATGAAATTAAAAGATGCCTGCTCCTTGGGAGGAAAGCGATGGCGAACCTAAACAGCATGATAAAAAGTAGAGACATCACCCTGCCAACAAAAGTCCGCATGGTCAAAGCAATGGTATTCCCAGTAGTCATGTATGGCTGCGAGAGTTGGACTATAAGGAAGGCCGAGCGCCGAAGAATAGATTCTTTTGAACTATGGTGCTGGAGAAGACTCTTGAGAGTCCCTTGGACTGCAAGAAGATCAAATCAGTCAATCCTAAAAGAAATCAACCCTGACTGTTCCCTGGAAGGCCAGATAATGAAACTGAAGCTCAAATAATTTGGCCACCAAATGAGAAGGGAGCACTCACTGGAGAAGACCCTGATGCTGGGAAAGATTGAAGGTCAAAGAAGATGGGGACGACAAAGGATGAGATGGTTAGACAGTGTCATCGATGCAATGAACACGAAATTGAGCCAACTTCAGAGGACGGCGGAAGACAGGAGGGCCTGGCGGGAGCTGGTCCATGGGGTTGCGAAGAGTCGGACTCGACTGTGCGACTGAACAACAAAAAAAACCCCAGGAGAATAATGGAATATTATGCACACACACCCATACCCCTTCATATTCTTTATCAAGATAGCAAGAAGCCACAGGCTCTTGAATGAGTGATTGCTAAACTCCGGTGATAGGAAACCTTTGTTGAAGACTGCTTACATTCACCTCTGTCTTGCTTCAGGATAGTCATACTACCACCCTGTAAATTTATCATTGTCAACACAAAAATATCTTATTTGAAATAAAAAGATGCCTCTAGTGATATGTAAATAATAATGATTGTAAATAACTTATTCACACAGAAATTCAGGGTCAAACTCTAACCTGGCTTAGACCAGAATGTGGAAGTTCTAGTTGCCAATCCTGTGCTAGCACTACCCAAGAACATACTGGACTTCATTTTCAGTACTGGGGCCAATCCCCTCATACAATTATATTCTATGTTAATTCAAAAAATGTTATTGGTTGAATGCAGAATATATGCACAAGCAATGGGCTGTGGTAAAGTGGCACTTTCTCAGATATCTATGTAAAGAATCACCACTTTTAGAGATTAATATTGGAAACTTCTCAGAGGATATCATAAAACCAGCATACATTTCTTAAAGTGTGTCCACTGTTCTTAAGTGTAAATCTTTATGTCAAAATTTGAGGACAGTGGCACCTTTAAACCAACAAAGTTTTATTCAAGGTATAAGCTTTTGTGTGCATGCACACTTCTTCAGATACATTGAAATGGGGTTCATGTAGATACATGTAGAGCAGCAATTAACGTACAACGTAATGATGATGTTTAAGATGCAAAGACCAAACAGGAATAACAAGCTTAGTTTATATGGCCATCATTTGTTTGGAATTAATTCTGGGGGGAAACATAGTGAAGCAATCACTCTTTATGTCAGATATTCATCTTCCTATAGGGCAGAATGTAGTTCCCCCAAACAATCAGTGAAGCCAAGGCAAAGGGACTGTAAGAGGATCCAAAGAGGACAGAACAGAAATACTCTCACTTCTGGGGAAGGAACTCACTAGCACCCTTTGCTGCTCCCAACAGGGCTAAGTGCAGGCGCTGCAGCCAGGTCAAGGCAACCCAAGCTGAAGGGCTGGGAACAAGTTTCTTGACACCAAGTACCCTGTGTTAGGAGCTGCAGTGGCTCAGTGTGGTTAAGATACTGAACTGCAGACCGGAAGGTCGGTAGTTCAGCAGTTCAAGACCCAAGTGCCACATGACGGAGTGAGCTCCCGTCTCTGGTCCCAGGTCCTGCCAACCTAGCAGTTCGAAAGCAAGAAATTGCAAGTAGATAAATAGGTACCACTTCGGTGGAAAGGTAACAGCGTTCCATGCACCTCAGCATCTAGTCATGCTGGCCCCATGACCACGGAAACGTCTTCAGACAGCGCTGGCTCTTCAGCTTGGAAACAGAGATGAGCACCGCACCCTAGTCGGATTCAACTGGCTTTCGAGCAAGGGAAACTTTTACCTTTATCTTACCCTGATGTTGATAGGATCAATAGGCAAGCAAAACTGGGTCCTCCATCAGGCCCGTAGCTAGGACCTTTTTAGTGGGGGGGGCCTGGGGAAAGTGGGGGGTCGCAAGCATCATTCTTACCTTAAAGTGGGGGAGTCTAGCCCTGTCCTGGGACCTCCTGCGACATTCGCGCTTTGCGCACATGCCACCGCAATGACACCACTCGAAGACGATGAGAGGCTGGTGGCGCTGGAGGTTGAGGCAGCATCGGGGGCATGAGGGGTGCAGCGGCCTCCCCTCCCTCCTCCTCGCTGTGCCCAGGCGGGTTCGTGGACGGCCCGGCAGGTGGGCTGTGGCTGTTCCTGGCGGGCTGGAGGAACGGGGCTACCAGGTGTGGGTAGTGCTGGAGGCCAACACGCTCCTCTGCCTGCCCACCGGCCTGGGCAAGACGCTGGTGGCCGCCGTGGTCCTCCACAACTTCTACCACTGGCCCGTACTCCTCCTCTTACTGGGGTTTGGCTCCGTTCTCTCTTACTGGGATTTGGCAAATTGCTGGCGCCCGGCGACAAGACCGTCAGGGGGTGGGGCGGAGCAGAGGATTGGGGGAGGGGCCCGCAAAACCTGCGGTGGGGCAGGCCCTTGTATGGACCTTTAATGGCATTAAAAGGGATATGCAGGTGGGTAATGACTAGGCAAGTTATGTGGAATGAGGAAGCAGACTTGTAGGCTCCAGCAGTGTTTCTACAGTTGAAACCAGAGTTCTGCACCTAGCAAACCTGAAGTGAATGTAAGCATGGGGTTGCCAACTGTATCTTGGGAAATTTCTGGAGAGCTGGGACCTGGTCCTTGAGGAGAGGTAACTTTACGAAAGGGAAGGGAGCTCAGTGGAAATGTGATGCTACAGAGTCCCCCTTGGAAGCTGCCATTTCCTCCAGGGGAACGGATCTTGGTAGCTGGAGATCAATTGTAATTCTGGAAGAAGGCCAGACCCACCTTGAATTTGATAACCCTGATCTGCATACAGGCAAGCTAGATTTTTAAAACAAAACAGGCCACAAGGAATCTCACTCCCATGGAGAGAATTTCTGACTCCGCAGGCTTGTGTGTATGATGGGGCCACATGGCAACACAAACGACCAGAAAGTGCCATATTAAGCAGAGTTACATACACTCTAAGTCAACTGAAGCCATCAATAGTCCTGTAGCGCTTCAAGCTGTGCAGCCGGATTCTGTGCCTATTTACTCAGGACCCAGGAGCCAGTCTGGGGAAGGCAGCCTATGGAGTATCTACTGGTCAACCCCTAGTGCCTAGGACTGGCTTGACGCTAGTGGTGGGAACTTAGACCCCCCTGTGTGGAATGGGATTTGTTTCCAAGTAAACTTTGCCCCCCCTTACGCATCTCCTTAGGAACAAAAACAAAACGCCTCAGACGAAGTGAGCTCTCTAACTTACGAAAGCTTTACACGGGAATGAATTCTGTTCGTTTCCAGGGTGCCACTGGATTCCCTTAGAAACAAGTTCGACTGCCTTTTCCAGTCAAGAACCGCGCACACCCTGCGGAGCCGCCACCATGGAGCTGCAGGTCGCCTGACTGGTCGGAGGAGGGCGCGAGAGGGACAGAGTTTGCTGAAGGCGCCTAGTAATTTGCCAGCGCTCTCCCTTCCCCTCGTTAAAGCAGGAGGGAGCGCCTGGCCGCACTTTCTATGGGAGCGAGGAGGAGGAGCAGCGCGAGCTGCGCAGGCGTCCCTCGCACCTTGTTGATTAGTCAGTGCTGGGATGGCGTTTCCTGGGCCAGCTGGAGCGACAAGCAGCACAAGAGTCAGGAGCAGCGGCAGCCTTTGCAGTCCGCGCCGACGCCGCTTTCGGGGGGTTGGCGGCGCGAGTGCTGCCCTGGGCTGGGAATCACCTTGCCCCTAGGCTAAGCCCACCATGGCCGGTGGCAGAGGAGGGGGCGGCGGCAGCAGCAGCAGCGGCTGAAGGAGGCGCGCTCGGTTTAGTCGGCTGCAGCACTCCGCAGTGCCCTGAGAGCGCCGCCTGACTCCCCCTCCCCAGACTGGGAAGATGGATGCGGGCCCCCCGCCGGGCGCCAGTCTCAAGGATGTGAAGTGGAGCGCTGTGTCTGTCCCTTTGGACCAGCTGGTTAGCAATTACCGCCTGCCCCAAGTCGTCAGGCTGGACGGTGGTAAGTAGGCGCCGAGGGAGGCGAAAGAAGCCGCGGCCACCCGCTTGCTAACTTGGCTGGCGCGAGGGGGGGGAAGAGTCCCCTCTGCGTGTGGTTTTCTCTTAGCGCCGGGAATGGCCCTTGGTTTGCAGCCACTTAGTTAGCCAGCCGCTGTCTGCTTTCGACTTGGCCAAACTCCAGCCCCGTGCCGCTAGTCCTTCTGGGGAGAGGAGCCCATTGGGGAAAGGGGACACGTGACCAAAATATGAATGGGCCATCGAGGAGGCGAATACCAGGCTTGGGTTTTGATGGAGAAATGCGTGGGGAGAAAAATAGGCTGCGTATTAAGTTGGAAAGTTTTTGTATGTTGTTGTTCGCTGTCCCCCTTCCCCTTTATTAAGCAGATACAGTTATTAAGAGGTGTACTGGACGGTCCTGTGTGTTGTAGTAATTGCAGGGATGGCACACTAGTCCTGCGGTTATCTGTACTTACTAGGCTAGCTAGTTCTTTAAAGTGCAGTTTGACTGTTGTGTGAAAGACTAGATACTGATCTTTGTATTTTCCACCAGAAGATTATGCAATTTTGTTTGGATAACAGAATGAAGAGTGCCCATTTTCCTGTGCCAAGTGTAAATTGAATTTTGACTGGATCCTTT
This sequence comes from Gekko japonicus, assembly GCF_001447785.1. Classification (NCBI taxonomy): domain Eukaryota; kingdom Metazoa; phylum Chordata; class Lepidosauria; order Squamata; family Gekkonidae; genus Gekko; species Gekko japonicus. The sequence continues at coordinate 212,406 of NW_015168064.1, forward strand.
GAAAATGGCTGCATGTGTGTGAAACTGTGGCACCTGTCAAACTGTCAAGTTGCAAGAGCGTTCTATAATAAAATGGGGAAAGGAGTCACTTATGCGCAAGAAAAAAATCTGGACTTCATCTGTCTCATTTACAGATGAAATGCAGCAGAATGACAGTTATGATGCAGTATTTATGCCTCTTGAAATATTAAATAGATAATGGTTCCAGCTCTGCTTCACCTGTTAGTATAGTTCTACCAAGGTCTTCCAATTGATTAAACTAGAAATTCATTAAGCTGGAGAAACTGTGCACTTCATCTGGGCATTCTGCCTTGATTTCTTCCATGGTAGACCTCTAGATATAGTTGACTTTTCTGCACAAGTTGCCACCAGGTAACCTGTACAGAGTAAAACCAATAGCCATGTTATATAATGTGCGGCTAAAGGAGGGCACGAAAGAGCTGTTGATGGTTCCATGTCTATTATTAGGGAGCTGCCATCTGTCAGGTCCTCATCTACTCTTCCTCTCACATGTGGGAGGCAAAAACAGTCATTGAGGTGCCTCTCCCTCCCCTGTTAAGAGGATAAAGGAGAGTGTGAGCAATGTGTGGAGGTGGTTGTGTGGTTTGAGTAATTGAGCTGGGGAGGTACCTCAGTGAGACTCGCTCCCCACCTGTGTTGGGCTACTTCCCATAATCTTCTGCAGTGCCTTCTCTTGCACTCATTTTTTGGTGTTTAACCCTTGAGTTAATTGTTTCCTTCTGACAAAATGCAACATATGTAATCTTTACTTTCTATCCTGTTTTGTCTCTTTGGTATTCATGTCTTTTCATTTTTTTGACCATTTGCTTTTAATAAAGAGGCTGATTATCTCCTGGAACATTCTCATAATATTTGCCTCCTCCTTAGCAAACAAATGAAAGGGGTATTTTTGATTTTACCTCACTGGTGTGTTGGTCTTAGACTGGGGAGGCTTGGATTCAAACCCAGCTTTTGACCTTGGGACAGTTGCTGTCTCTTAGCCTAACCTGCCTCGCAGGGTTGTTGTGAAAATAAAAGTGAAGAGTGGCTGTGTGTGCTGCTTTGAGCTGTTTGGAAGAAGAGGCAGGATGAAAATCTGAAATGGTTTCTGTCCTGTGCCAGTGTCCTAGGTGTGGGCCTTCTGATTGCAAGTATTTCAACTTTAGTGGTCCACTGTGTAAAGAGTAAGCTAATACTTAGTATTTACATAAGAACATAAGAGAAGCCAATGTTGGATCAAGACCAGTGGCCCATCCAGTCCAACACTCTGTCATACAGTGGCCAAAAATACCAGGTCCCATCACGAGATTCCCTAGTGGGGTCAGGACACTAGAAGCCCTCCCACTGTTGCCCCCCCCCCATAGGGTTGCCAAGTCAATTTTTCTTACCGGCGGGGGAGTCTTGCCGGGCTCCAGGAGCTGTCTGTCGACGTGTGCGCACACACATTGCCAGCACATCACCGGAAGTGACGCGCAACATCGATCACGTTGAAGGCATGGCCCCATCGTCGGAGGGAAAACCATAGAGTTTTCCCTCCGACGATCGGGGCCACGCCCCCAACATGATTGATGTGGTTGCGTCACCTCTGGTGACGCAGCCACACTGCGCTTCGGGGGCGGAGTTTCCCCGGGGCCCGATTCCGCGGCTGTGGGAATCGGGCCTCCGAAGCGGGGGTTTACCCACCCCCGCCCCCACTTGGCAGCCCTACCCCTCCCAGCACCCAGAATACAGTTTGTTCCAAATTAAACTGATTCATTAAGTTGTATTCGGTTTAAATTCTATGTAAAACTATTGATTTTACGTTATAAAAAAAGTTGATAGCTAAAGGTTGCCTGCCTTTAGTTTCTCTTGTTTCCCCCCTTTTAGAAACCAATTTCAGTTTGCAAGGGGAGTTATAGAATGCAAAACTAACGTTGCATTTTATGTTCATGAGGCAGATTTGATCTTGTTTGTACAGTAAAATTATTTCTATTAATTTGCTTTTATCAACTGGTGGAATGATTCCTTATGTGGTGATGCTGCTACAAGGAGCTAACTGAGTCTAGTCTGGGGGAGAATGTTGTGGAAACCGTAACCAGTGTGTAAACAAGCAAATGGCAGCTTATTCATCTGGAAAAATATCAAGCTTGCAAAACAGAGGTTCGGGAAATGAGGACAGTGCCTCCATGGCCCTTGTGATGTAGTGGTTAAAGTGTCAAACCAGGAGACAGACCCAGGCTCAAATCCCCACTCTGCTGTGGAAATTTGCTGGGATACCTTGAGCCAGTCTCTTGCGCTGATCTGTTTTGCTGTATGGTTAGCATTTATCCCTAACAAGGCATGATCACATGATATTCTGCATACCGCTGGTATGTTTTTTTCATATACAGAAGTGCTTTTCATTTAAGAATGATGTTGTATTTGGAGGGATCCTGAATCTTTCAGAGGAAAGGAACTTTTTTTTAGTTCTGATGCTTCCTAAGGTTTTCAAGGCAAGAGCTAACAGAGGTGGTTTGCCAGTGCCTGCTTCTGCGTAGGAACCCTGGATTTCCTAGGTGGGCTCCCATCCGAATACTAACCAGGATCAGCCCTGCTAAACTTCTGAGATCTGAGGAGATCGGGCTAGCCTGGGCCAGCCAGGTCAGAGCATTCCTTGGATATGCTGTCCTCAAAAGAAAAGGCTTAATTTGACAGGCAAGATGATGAGGAATGCTAGGAAATACTTTAATAGTCTATACAGCTTTTTTAAAACGATGGCTGATTTTGTATAGAAAAGTCGCAATGCTTTATAAGAACCACATTGTTCTCTTGATAGAGATATTGCAGGTTACATGCTTTAGGAAAGGAATATTATATTTCATACTTAGGTTAGGTATAGAAGAACTTTTGCTGGTCAGATATATTTTAATATTGGTTGCCAAGGAGTATGTCCTGGGCAAATTGGATAATTATCACAGCAATTAAGACTAAAAAGAAACATTCATTCCCCACATGAATATTTTTAGTGCCTCATGAGCCAGCCTCCAAATCAAATGATGTGGCAAAAACCACCGGTAGATTCTTTACAATATTTTGTACTGATACTGACTCTCTTATTTCTAATGACTATGAGTCTGAATATGGCCTGTTGTACTTGAATGAGTTCTCTTTCTTTTCTTACCATATCAGGGTTAGAACTGGCTGACAAACTACTTCCTCATGCCTCAATGCAAGCCTTTAGAAATGTGATTATCGCTGCAAGTCCTCCTTGACTGCAGGGAAACCATACTAGCTTTTTGCCTACTCATGTTATATTTTATGCATTCTGTTGTTTTAAACAGCTAATCATCATCATTTTATATTCTAATAGTCCAGTGTAGTCCAATCTGCAGATACCTAAATCCATGGATTGAGCCCACACTGACAGAAGACAGATAGGTAGGGAAACAGAAAGGGGGAAGAAGACTGTCAAAGAATGGGAGAGGGAGAAGGGGTGGGGTGGGATGCCTCCTCTCCACAGGTTTGTTACAGTTCATTTCTATTAATATAGAATAGTTTCTTGTAGCTGTAGCATAGCAGATTTTTACTTCATGACATCTTTGCTGCTTGGAGCAATTCTTGCCATTTCTTTCCAATATCTTTGAACTGTGAATTATGCTTGAAACTGCTTTAATTGGCATTAGATAGTCTTGTTCCGGTGCCATTAGTAGTGCTTTGTTATTCTGCTGTCAGTGGTTGTGGGTCCCAGCTGCTACATTTTTCAGTACATGGGCATTGCTTAAGTCTACATGCAGTGGTTATGTTCAGAATCTTGCATATGCACATGCTGCTACTAAAACTTGAAAGAGGAGCTATTGGGTAGCCAAGAGGCATGGAAGCATGAGAGGTACGGTGGGCCTAAATCCTTTTCCTTTATGCAGCAATCCTGATTCAAATTGGGGTCCTGTACAGAAGCTGTTAGCTTTTAAAATGCTGACATCTCCCGGCATAATGTCTATTTTGACCCATAGACCAGAGAGATGTATTATGGGTGTTGAAGCATCTCTTAGATCAGCAGTGAACTGGGTCCCTGCATTTTGCACCCAGCTTGCCAGCAATAGCTTGCAGGTTCATGAAAATAGCCATATGTGCAATTCATGTGGGGCTTAAATTTAAATTGACTATTACATAAATGTCAGTTAATAGCACCATTCCGGATTGACTTCCAGGTAGATGAAGAGTTGGCTTTTATACCCCATTTTTCTCTACCCTAAGAAGTCTCAAAGCGGCTTACAATCCCCTTCCCTTCCTGTTCCCACAACAGTCACCTTGTGAGTGTTCCCTCTAAGCTGAGTTAGTGTGAGCTAGCTCACAGTTTTTTAGCCTTCGGCTCACACGTTTTTGCCTTCGCTCAGGAAGGACGGCTCCAGGGCAAACTAATTTATGCAGTAGCCAAATTGCTTGCTCACAACTTTAATGCCAGTAGCTCACAAAGTAGAATTTGTGCTCACAAGATTCCACAGCTTAGAGGGAGCATTGGAGATAGGTGGGGCTGAAAGAGTTCTGGGAGAACGGTGACTGACCCAAGTTCACCTGGCAGGCTTCATGTAGAGGGAGGGATGGGGAATCAAATCCGGTTCTCCAGGTTAGAGTCTGCCACTCTTAACCACTACACCACGCTGGCTCTCATTGGTTAGGTATATTGGTTAGGAGAGTTCTGATAGTTCCTTCTGAGTTCAGTTTAGTGATAATAGCTTTGGTTCTTATCCCCTGTTGAAAGCATAAATGTTGCTATTCTCTGCTTGAGAGCATAGATCAGCAAGATATAAAACAGGTGGCCGTGACGTTGTGAGTGACTGCTGGTTAATTTATTTAGATTCTTATGCCCTACTTTTCTTCCAAATGGGGACCCAAAATGACTTACAACATCATTAGCCCTTCCTCTATTTTATCTTCACAACAGCAAACCTGTGAGGTAGTTAGGCTGAGAGACTGTGACTAGCCCAAAGGCACCCAGTGAGCTTACATGCTAGAGTAAAGATCTGAACCCAGATCCTAGTCCTGAGACACTAACCACTACCATACTCTGCTTAAAATGATACTCATTTAAAATACCTGGAGTGGGAGGTGGCTGCTGCTTAGAGAGTCACTATTTATTATATTGTGCTGTGGATCCTTAATCTGACTCGTATTATGCTCCAGATCTGTGATTACTATTAAATATGTTCAATAAATAGATGTGGGCCATAATCCAAAGAAGTCATTTGCATACGAGTAAAGAGAAAATATCCTCAATCTGAACTTTTTTTTAATAGTGGTCAGAATCCACTTCAGAAGAGCCAAGCTACTGTTCTCACCTGGTTGCTTCTGTCTTATTTCCCATTTTTTTCTTGTGTTTCCAGATTGTATGCCTTAATATTTGTACAAAAATCAGTTTACTTCTTTGGGAATAGGATCTGTTGCTACAGAAATCGGCTTTCTCTGAAGATACATCACCATGGACATGGTGGCTTTAGTGTTCTGGAAAAGAAGGGGGCAAAGAGTCCACATTAGTTCACTTCCTCATTTAATCATAGTTTGTTTGTTGTGATGCTTAAATAGAGCTTTGACAGTCTTGGGCATGAACACAGTTTGTTTGCTGTGCTCGTGCTCTCCCCTTCCATCTGCTCTCAGGTACAGAACTTGATTTGAAATCTTCTCCATTTGATCAAGCCTGCAGTGCTTAAATTCAGAAATTATAGTGACTTCAAAGTCAGTTGGGGAAGTTTTCAAATTGAGTATTGTATGTAGAAGAAGAAGGGAAGCATAGAAGCATAACAAAAAAGTTGTGCTCAAACCCAGCATGGACTAACCTCTGTTTAATCAGTTTGTCCTGATGTCTGAATGCATCTAACTTTCAGATTGTTCCTGAAATTCCTTCTGAAGACTCAGGAAGGGATTGAACTGTTTCAAAATCATGCTTTGGAAAGAATAAAACATAGGCAAACAACTTTCATTTGCATTACTTTGTAAGTTAGGGGTTGTCTGCAAAAAGCTTGTTAAGATTTTAAACTTTAGAAGGTAATACTTGCTGTAGCTTATGAAGTGACAATGTAGCATGTTGTGATTGGTCTACAGAGGAGCATTGTGTTAGATCCTGTTAACGACATGCTTCAGTGATGAATAAATTAGTGGAGAGACAATCCAATATGACATCTTGTCATATGCCATATGGAGTTTTTATGATTATGAATTTGGAAAAGGGCCATCTTTACTTGCTTCAGTGTTATCAAAGCATATTAGCATTTCTGAAAGGTACTGAACAACTTCCTACACTGGACGATTAATAGTTATTGTGCATCAGCCCTGAGAGATTTAGACGTCTTCATTTCCTTGCACTCTAATGATTTCTACCAGGAAAACAAAGGCAGATATGTTGAAATTCCGCCACTAGCCACCTCCTGACTCTTCTTCCAATAGCCAGATTTCACTTAGAAATAATTTCATGGGAAAGGCTTTTTAAATTCATTTTATGATTCCTTCATTGTGTCTAAAAATCTCAATAGCAGAGTTAGCATTTACAGAGCTAGATTCTAAACGGGCAGCAGTAGCTGTTTCTGACAAATGGTGTACGTTTGGTTAGTATATTGAATGTTAGTTGTAACTATGTGCTATTTATGCTGTTTAATGTTCTGCCTCTTTGATGTTAACAGCCTGATCCCAAGTAAATTTACTTTGAAGCAAACCTCACTGTGTTCCACAAGACTTCCTTACCAATGGCATGCTCAGGCTATGCTTTTAGCCATTAGATGTGAAGGCAGACTTCTTTCCAGGGTTGACTGCAGAGCCAGCATGGTGTCATCGTGGTTAAAGGGTCTAGGAATCTAGGAGGCTCAGGTTTGAATCTGTACTCCACCATGAGAGCTTGCCGGGTGACCTTGGGCCAATCGCATACACAGGGTTGCTATGCGGATAAAATGAAGGAGAGGATCATGGTGTAAGCCACTCTAAGCCCCCAATGGGACAGGATATCAATAAAGTAAATAAATTAAATAATCAGTAAATAGAGGAGCTATACCGTAGCCATCTATTGCAGTTTTCCTCAATGTTTCCAGGATGCTGTGCTGCAGTCAGTGCAAAATAAATGGGGCTCATCCCTACACACTTTATGTTTTTTTGGTCAGATGTTCTGTATATCTCTGCATTATGTTTCTATTTTCTGCTACCCAAATCTTCAAGCTATTTTTTTTTGGGGGGGGGGGGGGATTTCATAAACAATACCATTGAGTTGGTAATAAGTTCATGAACTCACTAGAGATAAGGCCCAGTCTCCTCTTTTGCTTTTCTGTTTGATGAGCGGAAATCAAAGGTAAAGCTTTTTCACAACATGAACATTTATCACCTAATGGTGACCCAGCAAGCTGCAGTTAAATGCATGGCTACAGTTGAAAAGATGGCATCCTTCGTTGGCTAAGAAAAACCTTTTTCTTTACATTCATGAATTGCCCCCAGATTTAGATAAACTGGATTGTAACAGTGTTATTACTTGCAAGTAAGCAGTAAACCTTATATTTCTGTATAGACGAAGCTGTCTTATACTGAGTCAAACTATTGGTCTATCAAGGTCAGTACTGTGAACTCTGATTGGTAAACCTCTCCAGGAGATTGGTCTTTTTCACATCACCTGCTACCAAAGCCTTTAAACTAGAGATGTGGGGACTGTACTTGGGACCTTCTGTATGCAAAGCAGATACCTTAGCTAAGCTGTAGCCCCTCCCAATCAGTATGAATGTTTTTGGTACAAAATGACAGTAAATGTTTTTGGTACAAAAGGTATGCAGTATCTGAGGCTCATACACTCTGAGCAAAATCCCTTCCATAATTTTACAAGTTCTACTGTGTGTATATTTTTAAACTATTATTCATTTTATTTAAAACATTTTATTGCATCTTTCCACACAATGAGGGTCTGCAGGGCCCTCATTGTGAAGATTGAAATATTTAAAATTCAATTAAAATATAAAATTAAATTAAAACACATGAACAAATAACACAAGAAGGTGGGTCAAAATCCGTTATTGATGAAACAAAAAAGCCTTCACCTACTAGTAAAAGGCACCTATAGAGGGAGACAGACGAATCTTCCTGGGGAGGGGAGTTCCAGAGTTTTGGCGCCACAGTGGTTAAGGGCCTTTTCTCAGACTGCCACCTGTTTAGGCTCAGATGACGTGAGCAACTGAAGCAGGGCCTTCGAGGATGACTGGAGTAAGCGAGTAGGTTCATATAGGAGAAAGTGGACCTTAAGATACGTTGGTCCCAGGCCATACAGCACTTTAAAGGTCAGTACCAACCCCTTGAATTGAGCTGTTAAGAATTTGTATGAAAGGCCACATGATGCTATTCTGTATTAAATTAATGCAGTGTTTAGCCTTCTAATCTTAATGCAGTGACAGGCCAGTGATTTTGTCTCTGGTAGGACAATGGAAGTCTTTCTGTAATATGCTGAGACAACACATCAAGTTAATAGCATCTCTTAATGGAAATAATTGTCAATCTGCTCTAAACATTTCCCAGCATGTGTACTCTTGTTCAGGGAAAGCCTAAATAAATAAGGGGCAAAGCTGGGCTATTTTGTCCCATTGGTGAATGTGAGGTTCTTATGAAAGCTGGCAACTCTAAGGGCTGTATTGAAATGTTCAAGGTAAATAGATAATGTGGGGTCTTGGTTCAGATCTTTCAGGTTACAAACTCATTTAGCCTGGATCATGGGTCATACTATTCCATGAGTAAGAGAGAAATTTGAGATATGGGTTTTTTGGGGGGGGTGTCTTTCTTTATGAAGATACATATACAGCTACTGGAACTATGAACAATATAAGCCTCATCTTGACATAGTACAGGATACAGGAGCCTTTTCTTTTAAGTCCTTTAAAACAGGGTAGCCCACACAGTTGTGCGTCTTTTGGCACATAGATGCTTTTGGCATACTACTACAGACACTCCAAATCCACCTCTGAATTGGTATGCCAGAATCAGACCTGCATAGAACAGTATGTGGGTAGCCATTGTCAGAGAGCCAGCACAGACCCAAACTGCACATTACTTGCACCACACAATTGCCACAAGGACTTTGTGGTGGTGGGATTTATACCCCGCCCTTCACTCGGAGTCTCAGAGCTGCTTACAAACTCCTTTCCCTTTCCCTTCCCCTCCCCACAACAGACACCCTGTGAGGCAGGTGGGGCTGAGAGAGCTCTTTCGAGAACTGCCCTTTCAAGGGACAGCTCTTGTCAGAACTATGGCTTGCCCAAGGTCATCCAGCAGGTGCAAGTGGAGGAGTGGGGAATCAAACCCGGTTCTCCCAGATTAGAGTCTGCACACTTAACCACTACACCAAACTGGCTCTCTATCCTATGGGGAACTCACAGCTGTAGAATGGCTGCAGGTCCCAGTGGCAATTGCATAGTAGGCATAATGTGTAGTTTGGACTACAGACAGGCTGTTTTCTAAGGCAACCTTGCACTGGACATGTATTTAGGCCCTGACTTTTAGAAACAAGTAAAATAGCCCTGTGTGTTCACATGTTTAGAAAGGACTGAGGTTATGGATCTGTGCTACATTCTTTATCAGTGTCACATATTAAAAATGGATTGGCTGCAGTTGTTACAGAGAGTCCTGAGACTCTCCAAGTTTCATGTTTTTTCTTTCTTTCATTCTGGATAATATTCTGGTGGTATTAATGAGGGTAGGTAAAGTTGAGGCATATGATTACTATTATGGGAAGTGTCGTGTGTATTACAATAGTCTAATCTTGATGTTACCATGGCATGGATCCAGGTGGTTACATTGACTGAGTCAAGTAAAGAGCAATCTTCCAGGCTTGAAGTTGGAAGAAAACATTTTTGCAGCAACATTAACTTTCTTTTCTAGTAGTAATGCTGGATCCAATATAATCCCTAGGCTTTTAACCAAGTTGGCGGGGGTCAGATGAACTCCCATCAAAGGTGGGGAAGTACAAGGTCCTTCAAGGCCTCAGCCTCCCCTACTAGCATTACTTCCATCTTATCAGGATTCAGTTTCAGCTGTTCTTAACCATCTAACAACAGTGGTCAGGCAGTGGACTACTGGCTCTTGACAGTGTACCTCTAGCACCAATACCAACTGCTAAGAGCCTGAGTGTGCTCCTGGATGCCTCCTTATCTGTGGAGGCCCAGGTCACAAATGTCAGACTGGCATTTCCCCAGCTGCACCAGTTCAGACAGCTGGCCCCCTTCCTGTCTCACCCCAATTTAGCCACAGTAATCCATGCAGTAGTCACCTCCAGGCCTAGACTACTGTAATGTGTTCTACGCAGGGCTGCCCTTGAGTCTGATTTGGAAATTACAACGTGTCCAGAATGCGGTGGCATGGGTCCTTACTGGGACCTCATCAACAGCACATATTCAACCAGTGCTTTGCCAGCTGCACTGGCTCCAAGTTAAGTACCAGATCAGGTTCAAGGTTTTGGTACTGACAGTCAAGGCCCTAAATGGTCTGGGACCAGTGTATCAAAGGGACCGCCTCTCTCAGTATACCCCCCCCCAAGAGTATTACACTCTGGAGACAAGAACCTCCTGGTGATCCCTGGCCTGAAGGCTGTCTTCAACCAGAAAGAATACACAAGAAGGAATACAGTGTGTATACAAACACAAAAATAATGAATACACTGTAATAAAATGCAAAAATATATAACTGAGAGTTTATATGTAGGTAAAGGTCATGAGGAGCTGCGGTGGCTCAAGTGGTTAAGACGCTGAACTGCAGGCTGTGGAAGGTCAGTAGTTCAGCAGTTCGAGACCCGGGTGCCGCAAGACGGGGGTGAGCTCCTGTCTCTAGTTCCAGCTCCTGCCAACCTAGCAGTTCGAAAGCAAGAAATTGCAAGTAGATGAATAGGTACCACTTCGGTGGGAAGGTAACAGCGTTCTGTGCACCTTGGTGTTTAGTCATGCCGGCCACATGACCACGGAAACGTCTTTGGACAGCGCTGGCTCTTCGGCTTTGAAATGGAGATGAGCACCGCAACCCTAGAGTCGGATTCGACTGGCTTTCGAGCAAGGGAACCTTTACCTTTTTAAAGGTCATGAAAATATATAATTCAATAAAGAATTAATAAACATATTTTTGTTGCCTGATTTTTTAACTTCTGCCTGACTTCTTACGTTCTGATCCTTTTGGACTGATTCTTTGGACTTTTTTGGATCCTGTTTGTTTGACTATTCTCTTATAGTTTGTGCTATAGTATTTATATTGGTTGTATATGTGATTATGTTATGTTGCTTAATTCTTTATTGAATTATATATTTTCATGACCTTTACCTACATATAAATTCTTAGTTATATATTTTTGTATTTTATTACAGTGTATTTGTTATTTTCGTGTCCTCACGAAAATTTCCGTGTTATTTTCTAGGGCTCTTTTGACCCTGGCGCCTAATGACATCCATGTCCTGCGGGACCTAAAATAATTCTGCAGGGCCTGTAAGACAGAGATATTCCACCAGGGAAGAATGTATAATGTCTAACACCATCTGATTAATTGTGTTTACTGCTGGTTTATTGTTTTTAAATTTTAATCTGCCTGTATACATGTTTCCTTTTGTGCCAACAGAGTACCATACTACTGTATTGCTGGCTGTTAGTGTAAGGGGGCTTATGAGCAATCCTTTTCCCCCAGGCAGTGGGTGTAAGTCAGAGATAAGGCTGTGCTATAATTATAATACTAATTCAGCTTAATATCTTTGTCTCAACGAAACTTGTTCATTGCTGAGCATGCCATCATGAAGACAAGAAATGGCGTCTTAGCAAAGCACTTCTCTTTTATCTGATTTGTTTAAAATTGGTGTTCTTTTCTTTAAAATAAAGGAAGAGACCTCATTTCTTCCCTCACTTAGTATGCTAGAAAGGGGTGTGTACTTCAAAAGTTATTTTAATTCCATATTGGAAAGTTGGGAAGAGCATGATTGTTTCCATTAAACATCAAGAGTATTGATAGCATATTAGAAAGTTGTGTCAACTAATATTGTTAATTAGTATCATAAAAATATCACTACAAAAAGTTAATGAAAATGATGCCCCTTCCAAAATCACAAAAAACAAAATTGAAACATAATGTTTGAAGTACCTGGAGACAGCAGGAGCTGGGAATGGGAGGTAGTACACCATGGCTGGTCCAGAGTGTTAAGTCCACCACTTCAGTGGACAGGTCTACTGCCGAGCCACAACCAAGCCAGGGAGAACGCTGTCTCCCCATCTCTTACCACTTCTCCTTCCTCTAGAGCAACAGAGGATCTGTTCCTTTAAACTTTAAAGACCACTATTTTCAGTGAGCAGTAGACCTGGCCTCCAGAGTGCCCATTGAAGCAATTGCCCTTTTAAGGGCTAATGTGCTGCCTACAGAATACCAGAAACTCCTCTCTGTATTTCTGGTATTTCTGATATTTATTGGGAGTGGAATATCAGGATGGAGAAATGCGCTGATACTTGAAATTTTGGGCATTTTATTGGGTTGGCAATATCTAGTTGCATACCCTTAGTGTCAGTTGCTATTAATGTTCATGTATAGTATCTGAATGGAGCTGCGGTGGCTCAAGTGGTTAAGACGCTGAACTGCAGGCTGCGGAAGGTCAGTAGTTCAGCAGTTCGAGACCTGGGTGCCGCATGATGGAGTGAGCTCCCGTCTCTAGTTCCAGCTCCTGTCAACCTAGCAGTTCGAAAGCAAGAAATTGCAAGTAGATAAATAGGTACCACTTCGGTGGGAAGGTAACAGCGTTCTGTGCACCTTGGTGTTTAGTCATGCCGGCCACATGACCACGAAAACTTCTTTGGACAGCGCTGGCTCTTCGGCTTGGAAACGGAGATGAGCACCGCAACCCTGGAGTCGGATTCGACTGGCTTTCGAGCAAGGGAACCTTTACCTTTATAGTATCTGAAATATTGTCCTGGGGCTCTTCCATGCAGCAGCATTTCCCCAGTGGTATTCAATGGAACTTTTGGCTCTGTTGCATTTCTTGCCAAAGAACTGTGGCAGTGAAGCTTCCCTACTGTCCCTTTGTACCTTTCCTTGTTCTCTAGTGTTCCTGTAGTAACTTACAGAAAATGCCATGTTTTTGTCCTGGTGGCAAGCATTCCTGTGTGCCCCTCTTCGCAAGTTCACAGTTGGATAATTGGTTTCCTGCTTCTAAACTTGTAGGGGTTAGTTAGGTCACCAGATGGACTTCTCTGGTTGGCTGGCCCGTGAGGTGACTGAGAAATATCTGTGGTTGGTTGACTTCTCTAGAGGGACCTTTTGGTCGGGTGATCATTGCAACACACAAAAAAAGTCAAAACACACCACCCCGATGAAATATGTAATATATAAAGAACTAACAAGTTAACTAAATTAAATAACAGATTCCCCCCCCCCCCCCCCCAAATCCTTTCAAATGGTCAGGTCACTTTATGTATATACCGTTCAAAAAAGTTTTAGTGATCCGAGTGCCACAAGAAATGGCAACGATGAAATGTTGGTGGTGCGTTTTGATGCACAGCATACCTTTTAGATGGAAGGCAAATGGCCTTCAGCAGCACACTAGGAGGAAATACTGGCAAAAGAATGGTTTGAGAAAACATGGAGAAAGTGTGAGGAAACTGCAAAAGAAAAACAGATGAGCAGTGAAGCTGTATGGAATTCAGAAGCTGGAGCCCAAATTGGAGCAAAAAGCCTGTGTAGAACTTACCTTTTGTGGCACCGTAGATGACCCAAACAGTCAGCAGCTCACAAATGCTATAGGAAGTGATGTAGAAATTCTGGTCTTGTTTAGGAGTGGAATCAAGTAATCCCCCTTCTTCTCCCTAAGATATTGAGAGAATATTTCTGAAACCTGATGTATTTATTATTTTATTTATCGTATGGCAGTTATACACCAGAAGCGTATAATATAAAATAAAATACGTAGCCAAGTTGATACAATGGGTATGCAGACTGATTGGGCAATCCCCCTATATAAAGGTAAAGGTTCCCTTGCTCGAAAGCCAGTCGAGTCCGACTCTAGGGTTGCGGTGCTCATCTCCGTTTCCAAGCCGAAGAGCCAGCGCTGTCCGAAGATGTTTCCGTGGTCATGTGGCCGGCATGACTAAACACCAAGGCGCACGGAATGCTGTTATCTTCACACCGAAGTGGTACCTATTCATCTACTTGCAATTTCTTGCTTTCGAACTGCTAGGTTGGCAGGAGCTGGAACTAGAGACGGGAGCTCACTCCATCATGCGGCACCTGGGTCTCGAATTGCTGAACTACTGACCTTCCACAGCCTGCAGTTCAGCGTCTTAACCACTTGAGCCACCGCAGCTCCTAATATACTAATCACCCTATATACTAATATCTAAATTTCCGATCTACTCTATTGCAACTGGGGGGAGTTCAAAGAGCTCCGTGGAAAGCAGAACACTCACAGTCCTGTGACAGATGGAAAAAAGTTTGGTAGGCTGCAGCACAATTGCATTTGGGTCCTGGTATTTTGCCCCATTTAAACAACAGGTCTGCACAACTGCCACAGCCTGTTTGTATTCTATTAGCTATCTTCCATACTTTATGTGGCAAGTCAAGTCCTGTAGGACTCTCATTGGTGTTTATCAGGTTATGGATATCAGGTGGAACTGATTGCATCCATGTTCACAACTATTCATTCCCTAAATCGAAATTTTGCGATTGCAGGATTTGCGCAGAACTTATTGCTGGGTGTCGGGATCTTAGTCTGATGTTAACAGAGTTGGTGGCTTTTCATATCGTAGAAATATGAGATAATTAAACTTTACAGAACAGCAAAACTGTATAACTTCCATGTTGATATTTAAACCTTGTCTGTTCAAGAGGTTACTTTATTCTGAAGTTCAGGATAATGGAGGAGAATGTACAGTTCTTATTATCCAGTTCCCTTGACTATGTGTGTGTATGTGCTCTGTTCTAGCCAAATCCATGACCTCTGTCATGCTCTTCGAATTAGTTCAGCGTAACAAAGAATTAGTTCAGCATATCCGTAAGTTGCATAATTACATTACATATTTTTCTATAAAGATCAGGTTTGTATGTCCTGCTTGGCAATTACTTCCTGGGAATAGAAAACTCTCGATTCCTTTGAATTATCAAGTCATAAAATACAGTTAGCTGGACAGGAGGGTAGAAAATTGCTCGCCTTCCCATCTGTTAATGCCTACATGTTCTTAATGCAACAGGAATGACAAACTAGTGGTCAGGTTTCTGCATATCTGTGGTTCAGAAAGTGATGGAATTCTGACATGTTTAGTTTTTCTGTCCCCTGTGACAAACATATCCTTCTGACATCACTGTTTCTAGGTGGCTAAGTATAGAAACCACAATGAAGAATGTTGACAATTTCTGTACAAAGGCATTTTCCCTCCCTCTGTTTTAGGCTTTTCCTACTAAACACGATAACCTTCATTGGGCAAGAAAAAAAATGCCCCAAACTTGAAGGGTAGGGGGAAATGCATGGTTTTCTTCACTGGATACTTAGTTGGTAATCACTATACATTGTGCAAGTAATGGGATCTACAAGAAACCTTCAGCTCAATCTTTGTGATTTGTCTACGAATGAACCATAAATATGGATAGAGCTGGGCCTCATAGACCTAATGCATCTTGAAGGACATAGGGAAAACACTTTTGAAATTATATAATACTGCTTCACTGATCTCTTTATCTCCTTTTGTCAACCCTGGGAGTGTGTTGCACACTGAGGACATTTTGACTGTGTTGGGTCTCTAATATAATGGAAAGCGAATTGGATTGAAATAATAGGACTTGCTTCTCAAGAACAATGGTTAGAATCTAACTGAAACGCCATGTTCTTGAGCTTCTAACACAGATCTCTCGGCAAGGGGCATTTACACAAACTGAGCAGCATTGCATGCCTGGTCTACGGCTTTGTGTATTCCATTTTGAACTCTTCCATGATCAATGCAATCATGAACTTATTCTCACCAATTATTATGTTTATATTCTCTAATGTGTAAACCTCAGTGCAAAAATATTGAGAAAAAAGTCTCTTAACATTCTACTAAATGAAGGGGGAAAGCTCTGAAAACCATTTCCTTCTGTGCAGGAGAAACGGCTTTGGTAACCATACACTAGAAATAAAACAAGGTATTTGTGGCAGTAACTGAGGTTGTGAGCTGATTGTAAAACTTAACATTGACTGGTTCTTAAGTGGAAAGCATTTGCCATGCTCATTTTCATTTGCACGTGTGCTGCTGAGTCTGTTAAATACAAGTCTTTTTGCTATTTTTTTGAAGCACAGTAGCTGTCAAGATCGTTGAAATGAATATTTAGATGAAAGAGGCCCTTGTGTCGTCTAAAAGTATAAAAAGCAATGTACTACTGTGCTGCTATCACACAAAGGTGTTTTGTTTTGTTTTACTAGTACTATAGGATTCTTGCCACTTAGGAGTAAGTTTTCTAGCTGGCTGATTGCCATTCCAAATAAGTGTGCATGGGGGGAACCATTCTTGGGTAGTTTTTGTCTTGCTTGAGTTGTCCCTGAGCCCGTTCTGGGGAGGGCGGATTATAAATCTAATAATAAATTTTAAAAAGAGCTATTTTCAGTACTAACTCATTAAAATCATTTGGTTGCCTTTGTAGAATTCTGTTGCACTGCTCAACATTTTAAAAACTAAAATATGCACTACCTTGGCC
Organism: Gekko japonicus; assembly: GCF_001447785.1. Taxonomy (NCBI): domain Eukaryota; kingdom Metazoa; phylum Chordata; class Lepidosauria; order Squamata; family Gekkonidae; genus Gekko; species Gekko japonicus. Next base: position 229,048 of record NW_015168064.1, read on the forward strand.
ACTAGTGGTTGTGCTCCATTTTCTCTGAAGATTAAAGTGTTAAACTGGATCACAGCAAATAATATTGTAAATATGTTAACCATTTGTCCCTCCACATGCACACTTCTGCCATCCGTCTACTGCTGTTAAGTGGCATTCTTCACTTGGTAGAACTATGTTCTCTTTAGTCATCTTGAAGACCAAGCATATGCTTCAGTGACTGATATTCTTCGTGATCACAAATGTTCTCGTGTTTTTGTTGTGGATGAAGTCAACCTTTAGTTTCTTACAATAACCCATCCTCTTTAGTGCTTACAATAACCACTTATTTGCATGAAGTTTGTGTTTCTTGGTGCTTGAAGACCAGTCCTCATTTCATCCAGTTTGCTGTGGTTGCATGGTGATGTGGTAGGTAATGCTGTTCACTGCCTAACAAATAGTAAAATCTGAAGCAAAATGTAAAATTAGCTTAAGTTCTAGCTGTGTTTGATACAGCAAAACAAAAACGAGTGTGTGTTTGTTCCATAATAATCCATTGGTTTTAAAAATGCCACAAGAAATGTTTATTTGTTCCTGGTATCCTCCTGAAAACACAATTGTCCAAAGCAAAAAAAAACCTTGTTGCCGGCTCAGTGAAACTGAGGAGTTTTTTGTACAGTAACCAATTATATATTATTGCAGTGTCAGTAAGAAGCTTAGTTGAATTATGGGGGAAATATGAATGGGAGCATCTTTATTTTCATATCATCAATGGGATTTGTTACAAAAAGGAATCGGTGATCACAGTTGAAGTATCCTTTTTTTGGCAGTGTTAACTGATAAGATTTTTACTAATCCAAACTTCTAAAGGTTTGCACAGCTTTGATACTAAGATACACAGTAAATGCATTCCTACTGATAAAATTCAAATGTTATCTTAACTTACATCTTACAGCTACTTCCACCAAAATCCATGGGGTAAGAACTGTATCATTTTGAGTACACTTGTAACCTCAGAATTGTGAATTCATAGCTCAGAATTTACTAAATATGCTCCAAAAAAGTTTCCTCATGAACAGTGCAGATGTTTACAGTCTGACATTTTGTGCTCAGTCATGAAGACACACTTTACCTCTGTGGGTTGACAGTGCAGCACTGTGCTTGGGGTCCATGGCATATGAATGTTTAATTTGCTAGTATGCCAGAAGTTTGGTTTTAGAATAATTTCTGTCACAAGGTCAGAACACACAGAAGTTCACAGATCTGTCTGCAGAAGTTTAATTGCAAACATGTGTGGCCCCACTTCAGATTGGGAAATGTGAGGCTTCTGTTCAGTTACACTTGATTAAAGCTGCCTGCTTTCACTATTACTGGCACTTTAAAGGGGGGGGGGGGAATGACAGGTCCGTAAACCTTAGGGTTTTTTCCTTCTGTGAAATTACTCATAAAAGCATAGAATAGGGCAATTCAGTTCCAGAAGGAAAAACTGAGGGGAATTAAAGCTTGAAAAAAGCTTTTGGTGGTGCTTTGCTTTCATTCATCTGGAGGAAAAAAATCTACAGGCTTTTCATCTAAAAAAACAAATTGCTGATAGGTAACATAACTTCCTACCAGTATCAGAAAAAGCCCGGGTAGTGTTATACTGCATAAAGCTAGTGTGCAGGAGCCTTCAAATATTTTTTCCCCGAATATTTAAAGAACTAAAAATGCATATGCACTTCTAATAATAACTTATTTTATATAGCATTTTAAGAGTAACTTTTTGTAGACCTATATTGTATACACATGAATAAGAGAATGAGTCACTTGTTTTCATATTTTTGTAAGTGATTGTAATTTCAGTTCATTACTTCTACAATGAAATGCTGAGGGAAAATAAGCACAATATTCTTAAAAAATGTGTTCTATATTTGACATTTCAAATATGTACAACTGAAAAGAATTAAACTTAATGGGCTCGAATTCTACTTAGTTCACTGTCAATGAAGAAAAAACACTTATTGGCGTTAGTCCAAAAAGTTGTTAGGTGGTGATAAGCTAGTACAGAATGCTGCGGGCAGGCTGTTTTTTTTGTTTGCTTGTTTTTGTTTTTTTGAGCCCCCGGAGGGGATTTTTTTATTGGTTTTTTTTAACTATAAAAAACTACAACAGAAAAGAGGGTAAGGGAACTACATATATGGGAGAAAGTAAAGTACCCACTACTAACTAAAAACCCAAGAGAGTAGACCCTCCAACTAGCTTTAAAACATCAAGTCTTCTCATCGTTATTCTTTTAATGAACTGAGTCAAACCCTTTAAAGAAAACCTTTTACCCTCCAAGTTTACATTTAACTGCCCAATAACAGTATCCCCAATCATCCCCCAGAACCAAAGTTCTCAAAGGCACAAATCAGAGTCCTTCAGCCTTTACTTCTTCTTTTCTCTTCTCTTTCGCAGCTTGTAGGGACTTTTTGGGGCCGCTGCCCCCTGCTCAGACAAAGAGTCCTCGCCTGATGTACCAGTTTCCAGCTTGCCACTGGACCTGCTGTCCTCTTCTTTTTTCTCGTCATCTGGCCTTCCCAGCTGTTCCTTTAGAAATTCTTGAGCTTTAAGAACAGAGTCAATCTTTTCCTTCTTCTCTTTAATCTTAAATGTTACACCTTCTGGAAATAGCCATTTGTATCCAATTGAATTTGTTTGGAGGAAGAGCACAAGTTCTTTGTTTTTTGTTTCTACGTTGCTTTACTTCAAATAGAATATCTTTTAGCGTTCTAACAGTATTCTCCACTGCCTTCAAGGGTGTTGCCGCTACTGCTTTCAGGATAGCATCCCTGACGTGCCTCTTTGAGAATCTTACTACAATCTCCCCAGGCAGATTGTTTTTCTTTATCCTGAATATGACCTGTAGGCCACATCCATGTCGTTGAGTAGCAATTCCGCTTTTATTTCTGTTACTGGGGCGAGTAGCTCGCTCATAAGTTCTTTAAGATTCTCTCCTTTGTTCTCAGGCACCCCCTGGAAGCGCAGGACAATATTGGCCTTATCCATTTGGACTTGAAGTATATGATCTTCTAAAGAAGTAGTTTTCTTTCCCAATTTTTGCACTTTCTTCTTCACTTTCTGCATTGATTCAGCCATTTCCTTTATTTTCTCAGCATCCTGCTTCATTACTTGAATCAAATCTGTTATTTGCATTTGTTGAGCAGTAATGCTTGTTGTTACTACAGACAACTACATCTGTTGGGCTGTAATATTTGCTGTTACCACGGACATCTGTTCTTTTAAATTATTTAACTGTTCCAGTAGAGGGTGCATGCACTCAGCTATAGCCTTAGCCGTCTCACTGGTCCATTCCGGCTTTGGGGACTCTAGTTTCATTTTTAAAAGTTTTTCTTTGTCTCTGTCCCTGCTATCTTATTGTCCCTCTTCCCCGCCATCTTTTCCCCTGTTTATTGACTTTCGGGAATTTTCAGATTGTTTTTCTTTATATATCCTGAATATGACCTATAGGCCACATCCATGTCGTTGAGTAGCAATTCCGCCTTTATTTCTGCTACTGGGGCGAGTAGCTCGCTCATAAGTTCTTTAAGATTCTCTCCTTTGTTCTCAGGCACCCCCTGGAAGCGCAGGACCATATTGGCCTTATCCATTTGGACTTGAAGCATTTGATCTTCTAAAGAAGTAGTTTTCTTTTCCAATTTTTGCACTTTCTTCTTCACTTTCTGTGTTGATTCAGCCATTTCCTTTGTTTTCTCAGCATCCTGCTTCATTACTTGGATCAAATCTGTTATTTGCGTTTGTTGAGTAGTAATGCTTGTTGTTACTACAGACAACTGCGTTTGTTGAGCTGTAATATTTGCTGTTACCATGGACATCTGTTCTTTGAAGTTATTCAACTGTTCCAGTAGAGGGTGCATGCACTCAGCTATAGCCTTAGCCATCTCACTGGTCATTTCTGGCTTTGGGGACTCTAGTTTCGTTTTTAAAAGTCTTTCTTTGTCTCTGTCCCTCTTCCCCGCCATCTTTTTTCCCGTTTATTTACTTTCGGGAATTTTTTGGGAAGTCTCTGAATATGCACTTGACTGCTTAGCTCAATTGGGTGAGTACTTCTGGGCAATCACATGTTTTTCTTCTGTTCCCCCCCCCCTTTGCTCAACAGTTTATGCGCATGGGAGGCATCCCCCCCTCGCTCGCTTTTCCCATTCCACGAGATAGGGTAGGGAGCATCTTTTCTTTTAAAAATCGTTTCTCAGTTGACTCACGTTCATAGTTGGTCTTCCGACCCTGCTTCTTTCATCATTTTTCACGCCCGATCTCCTGCGCTTGACCCAGTTAGCTTCACTTGTACCGTTCGGTCTCTTGGCTGGAAGAACCACTGGAGCAGAGGGGAGCCTCGATTCTCTGGCATTCCACCATAGAAGAGGCTACCCCTTAAAGCTCCTTGGCCAGGGTCCCTTCACCGGGCCCCTGGGGGTTTACGAGCCTGCTCACCCCCTCCTTCCGCCAGAGCACAGAGACACCACCGGGAGGTGAGTCCGTGAGCATGCCACCATCAACCGGAAGCTCCCACGGCCAGGCTGTTGATGGGTCTTCCCAGATGGGAACACATCCAGCCTGTGCTGAAGGCGCTGCACTGGCTGCCAATAGCATACTGAATTCACTTCAAGGTGCTGGTGCTTACCTTTAAAGCCCTACATGGCCAGGGTCCGACATACCTGCTGGACCACCTTTCCCCATATATACCCCAAAGAGCACTGAGGTCGGGGTCCCAGAACCGACTAGCCCTACCGGGCCCCAAGGATGCCAGGCTCGCCTTTTCAGTGGTGACTCTGCCCTGGTGGAACGAGCTCCTGGAGGAGATCAGGGCCCTGTGGGATCTTATGCAGTTCCACAGGGCCTCCAAGATGGAACTTTTTCCACCAGGCTTTCAACTAGGAGCCGCCGCCCCCAACCACCAACAAGCCGGCCCATAGTACTAACATCTGACCGCTACCACCATGCTCTGGAAGATCATTGAGTGAAACTGTCTGGTTGTATGGTAATTTCAGCATGCCATCTTATGCATTCAGTGTATTAGCACTAGCTCTTTATGAGGTTGTGTTCTATCTTATTGTATTGAATTTTAAATTGTTTTTATGTGAATGTACAGTCACCTATAGACCAATTGTGTAAGCCGCCCTGAGTCCGCTTGCGGGGTAGGGCGGGGTATAAATTAAATAAATAAATACATAAATAAAACATGCAAGGTTTTTTTTGCAAATTATTTCCCAACGGCAGTCCTTAGCACACCCTGTCTGAATTTCCCCCAGATTTTGGGGATGGGTCTCTTGGGTAGTGTTGTGGGCTCCCTTCAGAAGGAACAGCTTAGAAGTCCTGCTGTGCATATGGATCCATGTCTTGACTAACCATCTCCCCCTCCATACCTCATGGCATCCTCACTATAATTGATCTACATAGCGTTGTGCTTAGTCACTCATTCAAAACTCAGCTCTTACCTATTGTACTGCACAACTGGCCACGAATCATGTGTTAAATTCTTTAGGCATGTAGTGTGATGTGCTCAAATATCTCAGTAAGAATGTGGTCTGAATGACTGATTATCTTGTTTCAAAATAAGGTGTGGGCATTCTAGTGTTATTTGGAAACAAAGGCTTAAACTTGAGTTTTAGAAAGGAAGCAGTTTTAAATAAAATAAATATTCAACCAGTCTTGTTTCTGTGGGTATAATTTAGATTTCCAAACTTCAGTGAAGGTTAACCTTGCTGTTGTCAACAAATAAAAAGCAATACTTTTATATTTTTGTGGAATAGATATTATATAATTAAGCAAAACAAGATCAGCCAAGTTTTTCAATTAGACAAACTGGTGGATATACAATTTACAACTATTCTGCAGTATCCTTTTGCTGTTTTACAGTGCCACCATAGGTGTACAAAATCAGCCTTTAATTGGCCATAGTGCTGACACTGGCTACAGCAATTTCTATAAATTCTTGGAAGTCTAATAGGTGTTAAGTGCCATTGTTGCAATATTTTGCATATGTTTTCTTCATGAGTACTTAAGGAGAAGGAAGATCCATACTAAAAACAGGTACAGATCCTTGAGTTCAAATTATTGTTCAAGGATTTCCTCCATTTCTTAATATATCCTGGCGTTTCCTTGCAATTGTTCTCTAGCAACAGGGCATATAACAGAGATATAGCTCCCAATTTTTTATTTTTGTTTGAAAAAGACAAGATTTCAAATTTACTCAATTTATTCCCAAGTTTACTATTGTACTTTTGATTAATAAAGCTTCGCATTTTCAGATGCTGAAGTTAAGGGATTTTCTTTCTTTTTTTCTATTTTGCACAATAGTTTTGTGAGACATTTTATTGGTTGGAAAAGCAGAGGTCTTGAAGGACATTATGCTCCCCACTTTTGATAGGGTTCAGCTGACTCTTGCTGGCTAAGAGCCTTAGGATTGTACTGGGCCCAACATTATTGCTGGAGAAGCAAGTTAATGTAGTTGCCAAAAAGGCTTTCTTGCAACTCAGCCTAGCTCGAAAAACGGCCCCTTACCGTGATACAGCTGATCTTATCACCTGGATCCGTGCCCTGGTGACATCAAAACTAAACTACTGTAATGCACTGTGTATTGGTCCCTCAAAATCAATTCAGAAACTACAGTTGGTGCAGAATTCTTTAGCTCAACTGTTACTAGGAGCTAGATGGAGCATGCATATTACTCCCATTCTTCATTCACTCCACTGGATGCCCATCAATTACTGGGCTCAGTTTAAAGTATTGGATATCACATGTAAAGCTCTTCATTTTTTTTCCAATCCCCCCCCCCCAATTTATTAATCGCTTTCCCCAGTGGGCTCAAAGTGATGTACAGTTACACATTTTAGACAGGGGACTAACAATGTTCATAGGGGATAGGGAAAACAACATATATTCATTTAATTGCACATGCTGTCACTGCACGGTGTAAACGTCTTCTGGCTTGGCTCAGTCATTTTCCGAACGGCTGCTTGTCGATGAGGCTTCAGGACCCTTATGTCAAATTGCCACACTGCCACCACCTCGCCGGAAACATCCACTGCAGGGATTTTTGTAGCCGAGAAGTTCTTCCACCTTTTCCGAACCTCGACCAGGACGTTCCGATCGTCAGCTAACACCCTCCCACAAGGGAGATTGGTGTGCCCACCCTCTCTAAGGAGTGGTTCCCATTTTATCTACTCGCCGAAGCTTTCGAATCGCTGGGTGGACGATGAGCTGGGGACAACAGGCTGGCTGTGGAACTCTCTCTCTTCATATGCCCCACCATGACACTTTCACTGAGCAGGGCTTTCTGCTGGTGCCAACCTGCAAATGGGCAAAATCAGCAACTGTCTGTACGCGTGGCTTCTCCGTTGTGGCCCCACCTTGTGGAATAGCCTGCCCGAGGAGGTTGGGAAAGCTCCCACTCTCCTGGCTTTTTGTAAACTCTGCAAAATAGAACAATTCTAGAAGGCTTTTCTTTACAGGCAGAAGAGTAGCACTGTACAAAAGGCTTTACAAAGTTACTTGGATAAATTATTGGGGATTGTGATCTATACTACTATGTATAGTTTGCTTCAGGTTGTATCCTGTTGTATAGTTTTGTATCATTTAATGTGTCATGTTAACATTTATGCTTTGCTTCAGTTCTGTCTTTAGACTTCTGGTTGGCTCTACACCCCTAATCCTATTTCATTGTTTATTGAATGTTCCATCTTGTTGATTGCATTGACTCACTCTGTGTAATCTGCCTTGAGTCCAGTGAGAAAGGCAGACTATAAATTAGGTAAATGAATTAAATAAAATGTCCCAAGTGGGAAAGTCTTTGTCCTTTCATGTGAAACTTTTTTCTTCTCTGGTCATTAGATATACCTGATAGAGACTACCCATAATCCAAGGAGGAAATCACTAAATAAAACTCAGTGGTTACAGATTCAAAAAGAAACTGCTTAAGAAACAGCAGGCATTTTTAGCAATTAAGAATATAATTGAATATGTAATGTAATTTGGAATGGTAGATTTAAATGCAGTGCTTTGTTTTGGGGACAAGAAAAATACTCTACACAGTCAAGATGCTGTAAAATTCACCTCCATGCTTGAAAGGAGATGGATTGGGTCTAAGGATAGGATTCTCACAAATTAGGACACATCAATCTCCAATTCTAACATATTGAGGAATTTCAGACAGGCAATGTATTCCGGAACAGTTTCCAAACGGTTTCTGGTCTGTCATTTCAGACAGAACCATTTGAGAACCGGTTCCCTTCCGGAATATATTTGTCATTTCATACACAATCGCTTCTGTCCCGTTTTACCTGTCAACTGCTACCAAGTACTCCTCAGTTTCCTCTCCCGGTTCCGATGCGCTTTTTCCCGCCGTTTTTCGCCCGCGTGGGCGATCTCTGGCTTTTTAAAAAAAACCGTTTGCTTTAGAGCGCTATAGCGCTATAACGGAATAGCATTATAGCAATCCCATTGGAATGCATGGAGTGTTTTGTTATACTGCCATAGCGCTATAGCGCTCTAAAACGAACGTTTAAAAAAAAGCTGAAGATCGCTCGCATGGGCGAGAAACAGCGGGGGGAAAGCGGGAAAAAGCGGTGCAGTCTGAAATGGCAAACCGCTTCAGATCCAGCTCTTTACCGGAAGGGGAAAGCCATGTGTGAAATGACATCCATTTCATTGTCTGACAAAGTATGCATGCAAATAAAAGCTCACACCTTGAATAAAACTTCGTTGATCTTAAAGGTGCCATTGGACTCTAACTTTGTTCTTCAGTAGGCACATAAAAAGCTCAACACTAAACAATCTCATTGTTATTGTAACTAAACAAGTGCCGGTCTTCTTTGAGGACTATGTCAGGGGGTGATGACCTTCTGTTGTGCACCTATAGTATGGCTGTAGGCTGGCACTAATCTTTAAGAAGGCAGGTTTTAGAAGGACACCACTTGCTGTCAGCCCAGAGGGAAGTATGTGTTCAGTCCTCATCCTCCCTGGTTGATGGGGTGTGTGTGCTGAGGTGGTCGTCCATGTGGGTGGACAGAGGGGAGCCACTACAAAGGTGAATGTTGGCCCACTGCGGGCATACCTCCTGCTCCCTCCCCCATCACTTCCAGCATAGATGAATTTATAAGTGGTTAACTCTCCTCTTAAACCAAAGGTGGCTATTATAGCTGAGTGCAACCTGCTTATATTAAATGGGAGCATGTTATTTGTCTGGGGGCATGCTGACAAACAGAAGTTGCTTACTTTGGTTTTAGCTGTAACATGGATAAATATGCTTATTGTACAAGAGGTGTGTGTGTGGATCCTTCAGAAAACTTTAAGTTAAGGCAGATGCCTCAACAATGAATTAATTATGTTTGTAGACATATGGGATGGAACTAAAATGAATTAAATAATATATGTATAATTATATGCATGCATAGATCTAATTAGCCTAATGTTTCTTCCTTTGAAGTTACCAGATTGCATTCTTCCTTCCTTTGGTTTATCTGAAAGATTATATGCCAGAACGTGGGAGTAGCATTAAATGAGTGAGCATGGGCTGATGGTCTATTTCACATCTGCTGATTTCACTCCCAAAACAGTTGGGAAAATGTCCCCTTTCTGAATAGGAAAATGGGCTGGTTTTCTCCTCTTCCTATGCTAAAGAGGCAGGGGCCTCAGTCTCTGATTGAAGAGTTGTAAAGGCAGCATCTTTCTTTGGTACAACCAGCCTTTCTGTGATGAAAAAAGGAGAAGGGGTTCTGTTTGACCACCAGGAAGGGTACGCTGGAGATTAGAGGACGCTGCATGTGAGGGGAGCATCTGTAGCGTGCTTCAGGCTTTGAAGAAAAACTCTTCCTTGCTCTGATTCCCTTCCATAGTTACAGACTGACAGAGTGTTTCTGGCTATTAAGGGACAGGAGCACAAACGGAGAGACTTTGTGAGCAGGCTAAAGGAGGCCTACTCAGAATCCTACTTAGGTCTGTTCATTGGGGCTCACTCCCAGTAAAGCACTCTTAGGATTGCTCTGTTCTTCAGCCTCTCCTTTCCCCTTCAACAAGAATAGTGTGCATTTTGTATTTAGAGAAAACAGTTGCTGGCAATTTGCTACTGATGCATGCATTCTTAACAAAGGCATCACTATTGTGCTTTCCTAATATTAGCCTATCTACACCCCCTTAGTTCCTGTCCAGTTTTATTATATGTGGTATTTAAACATGGGGGAAATGTGACACTTGCACAATAAAGGCTGCAGTTCTTTTTTAAGTATGTGGGTTCTTCTGGGAATCTTCTGCAAATTTTCTAAAGCAGTTTATTTTATTGTGATTTTATCTCACGCCTCAGCCAGAAATTGGCTCTCTAAGCAGCTTAATGTCAGTTTTAAAAGCAACAGAGATATTAAGTAAAATATAATAAAAAAGGGTGCCTGGAGAGGGAATTTTCAGCATAGTTTAGGTCCAGGTACAATAGTACAAAAGTGCCTGATGGTAGCTGTTTCTTTTCCTGGTCTTGCCAATGGCAGTTGGGAGGACAGGGCTTTGGGCTGGGCCTAGACACACTGGAAGGATGTTATCTGCATTTCCCCTTACCTCTTTAACAGTTCCTGGATTGGACAATATATCTGTTTTAAATTAAAACTCTGAGCTTTCAGGAGACAGAGGACAGAGTACTTTTCCGGTGCCAGCAATACTAGCCAATGTTAGCTGAAACCTTGGCTTATAAGCACATGCACTGTGGAATAGAAGTACTACTTTTCATTGACTCGAAAAACGATTACTGAATGAAAGTATCTGAGCCATGTGGGAAACTGCTGGTTGAATTTATTACTGAATGTCTTCATATGCAAGACTGAGATTTAGGAATACATACCTAAAAACTGGTATTTTTCAGTTTTGGACTTTGGTAATTCTGATATTCTGGGTTGGGTTGGGGGGCGGGGAATTCCAGAAGTACTGGATTTCATTATTCCCTATGGGGAGCCTCTTTCTGGAGAGCTGGAGTGGCTGTTTTGCAACCAAATGACACCAAATCGGCAGGGTATGTAGTCCTGCCTGTCCACTGAAGACCCGCCCAAGTTTCAAGCAAATTGGCTGAAGGAGTATAATTTGGTGGGTCCCTGAATAAGGTGCCCCCAGCCATCCTACTTGTCTCCATTGTTTTTAAGGGGGGGGGGATCCAGGCTTTCTCTAGAGCAGTCACTGGCCAAAAGCCTCCCAATGCAAATAGAATCAACAAGCCCAACAGAACCAGTGCTAAACCAGAGAATCCAAGCCAAACAACCCTGGCAACATAATAGGAAGGCAGCCTTCCAGATCTTGCAAGACACTGACACAGACATACAAGCACTAATATCATTTCCCTGAGGAAGGCCTCCAAGTGAGAGGCAGGAGGCTTTGGGACCATGACTTCTCTCTGTGAAGCCAGTACTATCACTGGTTTGCAGGAGGAGCTTCAGGAGCTGCAGCTGCCCTTCATCACTGGTGCCATGCTCCTGTCCTCCCCCACCCCTATAAAGAAGGAACACAATGCTAAAAAAGCATGCATGGGCTTCATTTTAGATGCTTCTGTAGATTCTTCTTGCTCCGTCTGCTTTTTAGAACATAATTTGGAATGTGGCTTTTATATAGTGCTAATCAAATTGATTGACTTCTCTGCTATTTCTTTCTACTTCTGAGTTTTAAGTTTTGGGAAGAGCATTTTCCCCTGACTCTCCAACACACACTGAAAGGATGCAGGCGCAAGCATGGTCTCACTTCAGTCACTCTCAGTCCAGGGGCTGGGCAGTTGAAGAGCACTAAGTTGACCTTCAGGAAGACCAGCTGCTCAATCCTTCAGGGAAGCAGTCGTGAGCACAGGCCTGTAGCCAGGAATTTTTGAGGGGGGGATGTCGCTCATTAAATTAAAATTTAATTGTGTGCAGGCAAAAAAGAGAGGTGGGGAGGAGAACAGATACCTAGTCTTCTTGGGGACCCGCACCCTCCGCTTGCTCCGGCTCTCTCACTCTCAACCCACTCCCTCATCTCCTTCTCTCCACACTGGGCCAAGGTGGGCCATTCGGCTCTGCATGCCTCCTCCAGTCCTCCTCTGTCCCCACATGCTGCCCCAAAGCAGGCAGGGCAGCAGGTGGTGAGCTTGTCCACCCCTGCCAAGCTCCATAAGGGCATGTACTTCTTAAGGGGGGAGGAGGGAAGAAGGCAGTGCTGCACGCCCAGGCTCCCCCCCCCCGGCCAAATGACCTGGATTATGAGTTTAAATTTGTATCCCACCTTTCCTCCAAGAACGTTTGTATGAATATGTAGGGGATCATAGGCAGTGGCCAATCCAGATCTTACTGGGGCTCAGATTTCTACTTATATTTCAGGCTAGTTCATGGTTTACATTTGAAGAATTCCTTTACTGAAAGTAGAATTTTGATAGTAAAATAGAGAACGGGTGTTTAAAAAATGCATTACTGAGTGACTGAAAGACACATTTGGTTTGAGCAATACTGCTTATATTGGTGCTTATTGATTCTCTTACTGTTTTTACTCTTATTGTTTTTATATATTGGGTTGTAAGAAGGGATTATTCTACTTGCTTGTCCTCTGGCTTGTGGCACTGTGGTTCATAGAAGATGCCACTACATTAGTGAGTTCTTAATTGGGAACACCTTGCAGCAACCATGGAGAAGACCACTTCCTGCCTTTGGCTATTGGATATTGGTGGTGGTGATCCATGTTAAGTACTTAAACTTCTGAAGAAAAGAACATTGCATAATGATGTGTGAACCTTCCTATTATTCCTGGCATCTCCCACTGTTGTTGGCAGGGAAAGTGTGTTTATGTGTAGGCAGGTAAGCACTGTAAAGTGCAGCTTTGGATGTTTTGCCACCCAAGGAGGGAGAATAAAAAGGATGTGAAAGTCATATAGACTCGCCCAAGCATAATATTCAGTGACCTGGTTCCCACACTGGAGGAATTACGAAGCAGCTAGAGAAACAATTCAATTATATTGGAGTATAGCAATATGATTATAGGTGTTACACAACAAAAATCTGTTCAGATCATCCAGCGGGGGAATTCACAATGGCTGTCTGTTGGGCTGGGAGAGAATGGGAAACTGTACATGCAGTTCCTCTGAAACCATAAGATCTGTCCAGAGAGAACTTGAATGAACCATTTTGGTTGATTCAAATGAAAGGGATCCTGTTTGTCCTTAGGTCTCTTATAGTAGCATTAAGAACTGTCTGTTAGTGACGCTAATTCCTTCTAATATTTTCTGTTCTTGCCCTGGTCTCTCAATTCAGAAGTGTGGAAGGCTTACCACTTGTGTAATATTATGGTAGGAGTGCTTATTTCTGGTGAAATGATACTATTTTCAAACTGAGAGCAGGAATCTGTTTGGCTTATATGCTTAGAAAATATAGCATTTTCTTTTCATTATTTCATCTGTACTACTGCAATGTGTATTCAGATAGGTCCCAAATTGTCATGGCTTGGGAATTAATAATGTGTATTCAGATACTCGGTCCCAAATTGTCATGGCTTGGGAATTAAATTTTGGAAGTAAACAAGCAGAACATTTATAAAGGTGGCTGGCATAGTAGCTCATAAGATGAGGTGTTTAGGGTTCCAGTGGGGTTTGATGCGCCCATCTCCATTGTTGGCATGGGAGGAGCCATTGATAGTACTTTAAAACTGTTGTGAAAACTGGGGAGAGAAGTTAATCAGTACCTTCATTATTAAAACAGGAGGTTCCTAGTAACACCTGCCTGCAAGTCCTTTTCTCTAAAGAAGAAATTATTCCCCCTCCCATTTCCCAGCAGTTTTGAATCATACCCTGCAGTCTTATACCATGAAGCATCATGTAAGAGAAGAATATTGTCTAGTGATTGAATGGACAAACAACTTGATATGCTCATAAGCAAAGTTCAGCTACATTTTAAAGTTAGTATATAGCTAATTCTGGTTGGGCGAATAGCCTGTCTCTTCAAAGGCAAGTGATGTAACTACACACAGATGCCATGCAGTACATACCTATTGTAGGAAAATTCAAGTCCAGTATCACTTTAGAGACCAACAAAATCTTCCAGGATACAAGCTTTCATGAGTCGAAGCTCACTTCATCAGATACAAAAGAGAATAAAGGTCCATCAGCTTTACATTCAAATCTGGAGGTGGGAGGGGTGTTACAATAATGGGCCAGTTGGAGTTAGGATGCAGAAGTACAACACAAAAACTTAATCAGCTTGGTTAGAGCAAGAAGATATGTGCTACTACTAAAGACTAACAATGAAACTACTTAGTGATGTGTGGAAGTACTGATTACTACATGTCTTCATTGTGGAATCAGTTGGTCCTACCTTGTACCAACACTGGACTCTCCAGCACATCAGCCCTCACCCAAAGAAACTCAGGGTTTAAGGATGATGGGAACCTGGCTGCCATCCCACTCCTTATTCCCTGTGAACTTATGCTGCCTCACTGTACCATTTCTGGCTACAGTCCTGCTGCTTATCTCCTTTTGTCTAGGACAAACTTCAGCTCCCTGTATGGCAGCCATAGGTTTATGAGAATGTTCTTGGATGCGATGTGTAGAAAAACTGTGCATACCTGGTCCCTGAGGGAGTAGGGAGCGGTGGCAGGGGGTGGTTCTAATTGAAAGTGAGGGGGAGATAGCTGTTTTTCCCCCTTATTATATGGTACCATTTGCCATAATGCAAGCAAATGCTGGTCCTGCAGCAGATAAGATTAACGTGCCGGATCAAACTACTAGTTGACAAATTACTGATAATAGCAACTTCAGGTACTGCTTCAGTCCACAGTATAAACTAAGTGAACCTTTCCTAATGTTGGCTTCTAGCCACTTAGACCAGTGAGTGGCAATTCTTCAATTTTGCATTTGGCACACCACTTCAAAAGCACCTTGTGTACTGATGACCCAAAAGGCAAATCTGAAACTGCCAGTAGATGCCACATGACTGGTTCACAACAAGCAGACTTTCGCCCCTACGATCAACAGGTGCTAAAATGGAGCTAAATAAAGGTCTAAAGATTAAAAAAGAAGCAATATGATATTTGATACTTTATGTGAACAACTCAAAAGTGCTTCTCATAATTTCCATTATAACTGTTTGGGTTTGATAGTAGCCTAGCCTCATATTGCATATATGGGACAGAAGGTGTGGCTTTCCTAAATCCACTCATTGAGAAAGTGGCGTTCCTAAATCCACACTGAATTCATGGCAGAGGTGAGAACTGAACTAGGGGTTCCCAATCAGCCTCTTAGAAACTGTATGAGCACAAGGACTGTGCTTGGAGCCTGAAATTATTTTAAGTTGATTATGACTTAATCTCATCTCTCTTTGTAGGAGAATCTATAGAAGGTCTTCGAGAGAGTGATTACCTTTTGATTCATTCATGTCGACAGTGGACAACAATTACAGCTCATAGTCTGGAGGAGGGTCATTATGTCATAGGGCCAAAGATAGAAATCCCTGTGCATTATGCTGGTAAGTGTGGCTTCTGTTTTGAGATTATACCAATTATATCAGCTATTTTGGCAAATGAAAAAAAAATGTTTGCTGATGAAGCGCAGAATGACTTATTTTAGCAAAATGAGTACAGAAGAAAAACTGCAGTATATCCTCACCACAGATAACTTTGTGAATATTCTGCAAAATTATATAATGTAACTGGTAAAAACTTACTTTAAGGTGAAAATACCGCTTGTCATAAAATAATTGTCCTAAACATTGATTTGCGAAATGTTTAAGTGGTGCCCATTTTATGTCTAAGACTCTATTCAGCCACTTGGCAGCCGGGTTGTGTCTGTTCCAGGCAGTTACTACATGCTTCTGAATAAACATATGAACGCCAGAAAGGGTGCCAGTTGGAGGCTCAGTTCTGATTTATTTTCTCTTGTAAACAACTATTGTTCCTCCCTTCTGTCTTCCCTGTCATGCTGTTCCAAGTTCATACATACCCATCCTGTCAAGTACAAAGAGATTCCTGTTGCCATAGCATAAACACTTGCGATACTTTTTAATGGTTTTACTCTTGGATCCTTAGCGAGGTGTCTTGTCATTCCCCACCCCCTCATTGGTTTGTAGGTCCACCAAACCCTCTTCCAAGGCAGATTCTTGCAAAGGTACAGATTGTTAATTAAGTTTTTTTCCGGCTCTCAGTAAGGCTACTTTCTCCAATTTGTTCTCCTTGAAAACTGGTTCAGGGCTTCAATTCGGATAAACATATTTTCATAGCAAAATGACCAGTTGGCCCAGACACACTCTCTCTTAAAGGGGCAGACATATTTAAACGGTACATCCTTGTCTTTCATTGAGAGACAAAACATATTTTTTTTCATCTTGAAAAGAAGGGAGGGCTCTTGTGGGAATAGAGAGGCCCTCAGTGGACACATAGCATAGTAGTGGCAATACTGAATATTGCTGAACACTCTTTGTTTTAATGCTGTATAAATCCAGCAGCTATACAAGATTAATTGGCAGCACTTTTCTTGAGGGGCTGTTGTATTTAACTGCATTTTAAGGGGTACTTCCAAGGGCTTTATAATTTGATGACTGGGAATTTTTTGTGTTCTGGTCATTGTACATTCTCTAGTTACTTGCTCCAGAAACCTGGGTTTAGTTTCCTAAGTTTAGTGTTTCTGGAAGTAAACTCTCAGTGCGTACAGAAATGCAATTCACATAGAAGTAGTGTTAAAGGCATTTCTGAACTAACTTTCTACATTATGGGTAAAATTATGGGTAAAAAGGCATTTCTGAACTAACTTTCTATATTATGGGTAAAATTAATGACTGGCTTAATCAGAACAGTTCCTTGTATGACATGGTGTATGTTGTTCGTTTTCTGATTTCTGCAGTCACTATAGGTTTCCCAGGCCCCCAGTCTGGGCGGTCATTCCCCTGCTTTTGTGGGGCTGTTTCTGCCATCAGCCAGGTTGTCCAGCAGGGGAAAACCTTGCCCACAAATGCCCCCCAAATGCAACGTAATTATGTCACAGAAGTGACACCTTCACGATGCCAACAATCAAGGGGCGATGCTCTAGTTTTTGGGCAAAACTCTATGGTAAAGTTGGGCTAAAACTATATAGTTTTGCCCAAAAACTATATTGTCACTCCCTTGACAATGGCAATATTATGATGTCACTTCCGGATGACATCATGGTGCATGGGCTTCACACGCGCACCAGAAGACCCCAGGTTGGACCCTGGAGCCCCCTGCTGGCAGCCAGATAGGACCTGGCAACCCTAAGTCACTATGCTCCCAACAGTCCTTTCTATTTGCTTCTTAGCTACATCTGCACCACAAGCTGGAAACAGTGTTTAAAACATTAACCATCATGGCTTCCTCCAAGAATACCTTCCTTATGAGAGTATAGAATCCCTGGTCATAGATTTTCATGGGGAAGTTATGTTCTGCTGTATTACAGACATGTTCCAGGAATGGCAATTAAAACCAGAGGCTTTATCCATTGCAATTTAGAGTTATTAGAAGAGAAACCTGAATTTTGCTCATCTCCTTTAAATGCTGGATAAAAGCATGCAGATGTTGAAGTGAAGTTCAAAGTATTATGCATGTAGAAAAATATATTTTACATATCTCACTATTTAATATATTCAAGAGTAGATACAAAGAGTTCAAAGCAACAGTATGGCTGTGTCTTTTTCCAGCACAATGAAGGCCACATTTCTCTTTAATAAAAACTGTGTTGGGTAGTTATGAAATATTTCAAAGAATGCCTGTTATTCTGAACAAACTTATATTTGTCTTTGTGATGATCTCCTCAATGCTGATTCAGTTTCATACCGTCCTTATTCAAGGAACTTGGGGCAACAAGTATCGTTTATCTTCACCTGTCACATAGGTTAGACTGAATGAATGACTTCCTGAAGGTCATTTCCTTTAGCTCATAGTCTGGCACTGTAACCACTACACCACATTAAATAAGGATGTTATATGACCATGGTTGTTTTTAAGTGTCAACTAGATGTTTTCACTTTGTTTCTGTGCACATGTAGGAAGTGTATAGAGCAACCATGTTACTTCATCTAGCTTTGGGAGCGTAGTGTTTGTTCCCTTGGTAGTACCCAAGTAGCAAGCTATATAGTGCTACCTGGACACTAGCTGAGGAGTAGGGGAGAGAGCTTTAAACTCACATACATCCAACTTGGTAGAAATTTAAAAGGATATTAGCTCTTTAAATTGAAAAGGGTCAGAAGAACAGCCACACGAGGAGTGGATCATTAGCTATGCAGACAGCCCTGCTTCTTATGCTTTCCTGTCCCTGCGATTGACTTCTCAGGAGCCCTAGAATCTGAGTGCTTTTGGCATGGGGGGTGGGGAGTAGAATGGGAGTGCAGATGGCCTGTTCCCTCAGCCTTAATCTCAAGACTGGGTGGTGGTGGTGAGAGGAAGCTGTTCCTTGAACTATTTCTCTCTGCAGTATGTGTATATTTGGCCTTGGGGTGAAACTCAGCCATAAAACCATTTAATTTATGGTACTGGTGGTCAGTTTTCTTCTCAGTATAATGCACAAAGATAATTTTTTTAAAAAATTACAACCATGCCATGGCATCTGGGCTTTCTGCCTCATGTGGGATACTCTGTCACAAAGCATTCCTCTTGCCACTTTTTACACTGAACAGTGTTCTCACTGCATCACAATAAATGAAGTCAGGTTTGTTGTTGTTTTTAAGTGGTATGGGGAACACTGTGCTCTGTATCACTTGAAGAAAGAGCCTTTCCTACGTTAGTATGATTTGATGGTTTGTTTTTAGATATTTGTATTTATTATTTATTTATTTTATATTTTGTGTGTGTGTTTCCCTGGAAGTCATGGTTGACCTCTGCCGACCCCTACTGGGGGCTTGGACATTTTTCGGAGAGGTGGCATGATTTAGCCTGCCTCTGCATCCCGCCTCTGGTATTCCTTGGAGGTTGCCCTTCCAAGTACTTGCCAGTGTCAGCCCTGCTTAACTTCCGAGATCTGACCAGATCGGGCTTGCTTGGGCTATCCATGTCAGGGTGTATTTATTGTTTATTTAAAATAATTTATTAGCAGCCTTTCATAAGAACATAAGAGAAGCCATGTTGGATCAAGCCAATGGTCCATCCAGTCCAACACTCTGTGTCACACAGTGGCCAAAAATCCAGGTGCCATCAGAAGGTCCACCAATGGGGCCAGAACTCCAGAAGCCCTCCCACTTTTGCCCCCCCCCCCAAGCACCAAGAATACAGAGCATCACTAGCCTTACACCAGAGTTTAATGCCACTGTTGTGCTCCGGCGTGCTTCCAGTGCCAGGAGAACATAAAGAGAAGCCACAGTTGGATCAGGCCAGTGGCCCCTCCAGTCCAACACTCTGTGTCCCACAGTGGCCAAAACCCAGGGGCCATCCGGAGGTCCACCAGCCGGGCCACTTATCCTGCCTGCTCTGGCCATACAAATCCCTGATCAGACCATAAAATGTATGTTATGGTTGAAACAGTTTTATCAGTTCACTAATTACACCTAATTATCTGGAGAAGTGAGCAGTGACTCACAAAAGCTCATACCCTACCACAAATTCCGTTAGTCTTTAAGGTGCTACTGGACTCTTACTCTTTTCCTCTCCAGGTGTAAGTGGAAATGTTAGCCTTAAGTTGACAGGCTTTTTTAGGACAGCTCTTTAAACTGCTTACTTCCTTCATAATATCATTGTTCCAATACACTGGTCTAAGGCTGTTATGATTCTGGCTTAACTGAAGAGGAATAGCAGATTGAAGAAGGTTGCATTGTGAGGTATTTAATATTAGCTGCAAAGGAAAATGATCACCCCTCATATATTCTGTTGTCTCTAATGAATCAATCAGATTGAGCAAACTAGGTGATACTATGAAATAATCAATGACAGTGGAGCCACAATGATTAATTCATGCCCCCCTTGGTGCTGACCTGCAGGCAACCATTAACAATTGAGAGCCTTTTTAATGAATTTAAATAATTTCTCTTCAGAGATCTTTATATAGTCAGATTTGTTGTAGATTCTAACACAAGCAATAAGGATTATGTACTCACTTAACGTAGCAAAGAATAAGCCTATATAACTAGAAGCTAATTTTGTAAGCATTTTGTATGACCACCATCTCTTGGGTTTTTAGTGGTTTTTCTTTCACCTGTAGTTTGTAGTTACCTTTCCTAATAAAAAAATCCCCTACGGGGGAGAAAAAAATCAAAACAATTGAGAGCCCATTGTTAGTAATTAAAGAGGCTAGTCTCTTCCCAGCACTGTTGATTTTAATGTCTTTAGAACTTTTTGGCTCCAGAAAAAAGTTATTTATTGACTGATCTTTAAAACTTTTAAAGAAAAGTTCTTCATAGGTTGCACCAGTCTGAGCATTAAAACTGTCAGTCACCATGAGTGGAATTGATAGATGCATATCTCCAACTTTTTGGATATAGAAGTTCAGTTTACCCTAATAATACGACAATGCTGATTTATGTGCAGCTAGAGGGATATATGCATTAATCAAAATAAAAGAAAGATTTCATAATTGCAAGAGTAAAGCCATTAAATAAGGTGGTTCATTCGGTAGCACTGTGACATTGACCAATAAACTAGTAGAGATCAAACAGGCATTTCCTGCAGAGGGTGGTTCTAGTTTAGTTTATTTGAAAGCCTCAAAAGAATAAGCGGTGAAGCCAGAAAGACAGACTTTGCTAAGCTACCAGGTTTCTTGAAGCAGAACTATATTGTAGTTGACTAGAAATTCCCTAGTTTCTTGGGCTCCTACTCTATTTTCCCATCCCCCCATGTTCCAAGAGAGGATTTTCAGTTCCCATTTGCTGATGTTAAGTCAATCACTCTTCTCATATGGATGACCACATCGGGATCTAGCCCACAGGCTTCAGATGAAGACTGAGGAATCATGGCCTGCTCCCTTAAATAATGTTGCCCAAATGGGCTCAAGCTACCATTCCCTTTCTGTATTGATGGTGTTTAAAAGCATGCCATTTCAAAGTGGTTCATCAAAGATTCATTCTCAAAAGGTGGCAGGTCTGTTATATGGGCGTGCTCAGGGCCTTTAACCCAGGGTGATTTTTTAATATATCAGTTAGACTGAGCATGGGTAAGAGATTGTAGACTGGCTTAACATTTTATCTTGTTCCTGGAAGGGCAAAACTCCAAAAGAGGCAATTAGATTTTCTTCAGAAGACTCATTCTTAAAAAAATCTTTCAAGGAAAGAGAACTATTTTACTGATTCTGTACCATATGATTAGCCAGTTTCATCCTCTCTTCTGCAGAGGGAGACATGAGATCTATCTGTAATTCATTATCAACTAAAGACTGAGAGAGCAAATGGGCAGCTCTGTTTGAAAAGATGCCACTTATGCCGCTAGACTCCAGTCTTCTCTTCTGAGCCAGGTCCTTAACAAGCAGAATTCTTTATTTATTTTAATTTATTTGATTTATATCCTGCTCTCCCCTGCTTTCCCTTTGAAGATATGTCTGGACTGGGAAGACTTTATATTTTTTAAGATGCTTCTGGTTGGTAAGTATAAGTGAGGGAATTCTTGGGGAGAAGTATAATTCAAATCTTTCACCCTTGATAAGTCCTGGAACCCTTTCCACATATTTCGGCTCAATTGATGAAAAATGCCTTTGTAGCAAAAAAGAAAGACGTTCCTTGGCTGCATGCTTTGTTGACCAGTTGGTCATGCGGCCTTGATATGAGAAGATATTCAAAGCAATTGTATTATGTTCCAAGATCAGAGGTGGGGAGATGGGGTGTGAAGTATAGATATTCCTCTTATGAACTCAATCTACTCTCTTCACCTCTTTCTCCTCTGTCAACCCTTTACCAGTAAAGATGTTATGTAAAGACGAAGATGGCAATGATTGCTTTAAGGACCTTTTGACTTCAGGGTCCGAGCAGTCCTTTCCACTTGGTTTGGCTAAGAAAATACCAATCTGCTCTGTGAGTAGATCAGTCTTTTCAAATATTTTTGTAAGGTTTCTGAGATTAGAAGAGTTTGATATATTAACATACCTAGAGTCTCTTATTTGTAGCAGCATTTTTTTCAGGATCTCATCAAAGGCTTTGAAATTGATTAGAGGTCCTGCGGGGAATATACTGAAAGATTGTTAGAAATGCAAGGGGCTGGAATGTCATTTGATAAACAGTCAAATTTGTTGGATATTGTTGTTGGTGAAAGATATTTTTAAAACTCTTCCATTCTTCTCTGCTTACAAACAGGCATATGTCTTTCAAAGGGTACGCCCCCTTTCTTTCTCATATTTATTCTAATTAATCCAGTTGATTAATTAATCCAAACAGTCTAATTAATCCAACTACATTTTCTTATATTCTAATAAATTTATTGGACAAATGGCAGCTATGACTCATGTGAAACAAAGCAATTGAGAACTAATATTTAATTTTTAAAAACCCAGCCAATGAAATGCAAAGAGTAAACCCTAACAAATAAGTTTACGTATAGTTTATTTTAATAGTAAAACTCATACAAGAAAACTGTCAACCACTAAGGAACAAGTTGAGGCTCATTAACATGCCGGCGATAGACTTCAGAGTCTTGTTAATACAATAGCCAGTCACCAAGCCTGGTCAGGAAGATGAACAAGTAATAAACTGAATAGTTCAAAAGGGAGTTAAAAACTAGCAAGGGAGGAATAATCAAATAGAACTACACCAGCTCTCAAAAGGGGCCAGGTGAAAATATATTAAAATAGAATTAAAATAGAGACAATAGAAACAAATAGGGAATGACTTCCCCCACGCTAATGGAGACAAATCATTCAGAAATACCAAAAGGAAAGAAAAAGACAAGTAAATAGATTATTAGGCTCAATTAAGACAGCTGATAAATTAGGCTAATTAACAAATTAAAACATATCTTCCATCAGCAGTCACAAAGACTAAGATTCAATCAAATGAGCTAAAATTCAATCAAATGAGCTGTCTAGGTGGAAGGAATCCTGATTTTATTGCAAAACCGGATCTAATTGGACTTTGCCATCAATATCTATAATGGCTCCTGGGCCAAAAATCTTAACTTGCGGACTGTCTAGAGTCTTGTAACTTCTCTGCTTGGAAATTTTGTAGGGCAGATCTTTCTGAATTTCTGCTAGTGCATCACTTTGCAGTGCAAATAGATGTGCATGTAGTTGCCTATTGGTCTTGAGATTCCTGGTGTGAAAGAAAAGGAAAATTTGAATGCCAAATGAATAATATTTGGGTCAGGGCAAAAACTTGGCAAGGAGCTCAGTATATGAGCCAAAGTTGCTTCCTGTAATGATTGTTTAACATCCAGGCATGAAAAGAACAAGAAGGGAGAATCAGTGCATGTGTGGGTGGGAGGGCAAGACTCAGCAGCTGTACTCCAGCTGGCCAGGATTGCCTCAGCTGAGGGGGGGAAAATCAGACAACCTTAAGGGTTTTTTTCTGTTTATTAGCTCTTGTACTTTTAGCACAGCTATTAAAAGTAGTGCCTTTCTTTCTCTTTTATTCTGAGAAAGGAGCGCAGCATATTTCTTCAATAGATCTAATTCCCCAATATGGCCAAATTTGGGGATGCTCGAATCTGGAGACAGGAGCAAAAAAAGATTCTGAAGTCTAAAAACAAACAAAAACACTGGAGATGTTAAAACCCTCAAATGATTGAAGCAGGGTCTGTAGCTTTAACTAACAAATGCTTTCAGTGGCCTTTGCTAGGCAACTACAATAGTATTGCCAGCCCTTCAAGCCTTGGTTTATGTCAGTAAAGGGCTGTTCCCAGGGCCTCTGTGGGAGGATTCATTGGGGCCAGGCCCAGCAGCAACCATCAGATGACTTGATACCACATTACTTGCATGACAGCTTGCTACTGTTCAACAGCAGTCGTCACACAAAAGCCTGCCTTGGTGGGGAGGGTGGGGTATAAATTGAATGAATGAATGATTAACAAATAGTATCAGACTAGGATTTATTTATTTATTTATTTATTTATTTATGTATTTGATTTTTATCCCGCCGAAGCGGCTCAGGGCGGCTTACAACATTAAAACCAATAAAACAATGCCTCTAAAACAATCTATAACAGTACAATAAAATCACTATTTACACACAGTACAACATACCCATGGCGGCAACTATAAAGTGCAATCATGCTTAGTCTGAGTTGTTAAATGCTTGACGGAATAGCTCCGTCTTCACCGCTCTCCGGAATTGGCAGAGATCCCGGAGAGCGCGAATCTCATGAGGGAGCTGGTTCCATAATGTTGGTGCAGCCAAGGAGAACGCCCTAGTTCTAGTAGTTGTTAGTTTGGCATCCCTAGGGCCAGGGGGGACTAGCCGGTCCTGCGACCCAGATCTCAGTGCTCTCGGGGGAACTGGAAGCTCATAGGGTAGCTCATAGGGTAACATTGGGCCAGTCACACATTCTTAGCCTAACTTGCATCACAGAGTTTTTGTGGGGATAGAATGGAGGAAAGAAGAATGATATAAGCTGCTTTGGGTCCCCACTGGGTAGAAAGGTGGGGTATAAATAAAATGAATAATAATAAATATTAATGAATGAGGGCTTGAGAAATATTTAGTAATATAAATACGAAGTCCTTTAAAAACAAATGTAATTATTTGTCTGCCAAGTAGAGTGTTCAGGTCTTTATGCATCCCTGTTAAAAGTTTGCCTTCCATAAGACCACTTATGGAAAGATGATGAAAAGACAGGGGAGATGGCTAGAGCAATGGAGGAGAAAGACTCGGGATGAATCTGACAAGGCATGGGCTCAAGCTCATTTGAAAATCTACTCCATGGCACTGATGGAGGCAAAGAAGCAATATTTTTCCATATTCCATGTCTTCTTCCTGTAGCAGCTTTCTACATGGCAGTTTCTTCTGCAAGGTCCTAAAATGCATAATCGTGTCTGCCTCTCTTTTTTGCTGAGAAAGCTGGGCTTCTCTGGGGTTCTAGGCCCAGTTTTGGAGATGATTGTAGCTTCCTTTCTTCCCCTCCATTCACACCCAGTCTCAGCCTCATTGATAAAGGAAACCACAGACAAACCTTGCGGTCCAAATACGTTCATTCCATTAGGGAGGAACTGTTTTGAACTTAATGACTAGTGGATATGTGATGGAATTTTACCTCTTGCTGCTTTAAAAGGAAGGCATTGAGAACACCTATATGTCATCCTGTCAGTGTTTGCTCAGGTGTCCAAGAGTCTGTGCCCAGATGTAGAGAATGTTGTTAGGAAGCGTGGTTGGAATACCTCAGTTAGCATTTTCCCCATGGAAACCAGTAGCACTTCATGTCTGGGAACCAACACCAGTCACGTCAGCCTCTTAAAGCAACTGACATCATAGCTTTCTCAGACTGTGACTGAATTGTGGTACCAGGCAGTGTCTATTGGTGAACTGAATCTTGCTGTTTAGGACTATGTGAAACAAACAGTTATTGTGTGCATCAAACATAATACACAGTCAGTGAAAGCAAATTTCCTAGAATGTTGAAGAGCATTTTTTCTGTGCAGTGCTGGTTTGCGAGATGGGAGGGAAGACTCCTTTTTACTTCCTTCTCATAATCTGAAAACAAAGCAGCACAGACTCACTGTAGTCTTATTTGACCTGGATTAATTTAAAGTGTGTATCTGAGCACTACTAGTCTGCTTGCTATTATACTAAAAAACAAAGATCAAATCCCCTCCCCTGCCCAAAAAAACCTTCACTACCTCTTGCTTCATAGTCTGAGGACTTGGACTGGGTGATGAAGCGGGAAAGGAGTAAAATCTAGCATTGTATATAACAGCTGGCAACATAATGAGCTTCGGTACGCATCTTGAGAGCTTTTGCCATTAAATTTAGTCTGATCTTCACAGACAAGTTTGTATACCATGCTGGTGATCTACTGACCATAGGCATGCTTCTTGCAGTTCTGTGGTGTTTCTTTGTCACAGCTGGCTTCCTGGGCTAAAAACCTCAACAGATGGGGCAGTATCAGTATGTAACATTCGTATGAAAGCCTATTTATGAAACTTCCAGAAAAAAATCTGCAACTTGGAATGTCTATAATTTTTTTAAGTATTAGTTCTCTAGGAAGAGACAAACATATGGCCCTCAGTGGACTTTGTCATAAAGCCTCCCACTCCATAGTTGGCTGCTCATTCGGTGTGTGCATGGCCTCGTGCCAGAAAAAATTCTCACACTTCTGTTTGAAAGAATATTAAGATTGTCATCAAAATGTGAGCTACAGAGTCACAATGAGTGAAAGCCTGTGGCCTCCGATGAAAGGAGCCACAAGGTCATGTAAGAGGCGATACACTTCTGTTTGAAGGAATATTAAGATTGTCATCAAATTGTGAGCTACAGAGACTGTGATAAATTTAGTCACAATGAGTGAGAGCCTGTGGCCTCCGATAAAAGGAGCCACAAGGTCATGTAAGAGGCGAAAGACAGATTACTGAATGGTTCAGTTCAGAATATATTTAAACCATTTTATTTTGCTAAATAAGTATAAAATACAATATCTATCTAAGAGTATTCATATACCTCTTTTCCATACAGGATGCCTGAGGGAGCTCACAACATAAATGGCCTAGATCTGTACTCTTGTAAGTTTGGGAATTGCTGTAATTTAGAAACAGTTCTCACTTGATTATTTTCACTTCTGCTTACCTCTTGAATTCACCAGGGAGCTGTGTTCATGTAAAGATACTATTTGTATGAGGAGACCTCTGTACATATGACCCCCACACTTGCCTACCACTAGGTTCTTCCCTTATGCCATTGAGGGGACAACTTGACACAGGGTTTACCAAGGTTTGGCTTTCGAACCTTGGGGACTGATCCTGGAATCTGTTTTAAATGGTAGAGGTCAACCCTGGATCTGTTTATATGGTGGCTATAAAATGTTCCTCTGACTGAATGTGCTATGTGCATTTTCTAACTAACCACAGCATTTGGGTTCAAGAGGCAAGATACTGATCAGAGGTAGTAAACTGGGTTTATGGAAGACGTCTGTATTTAATCTTTAACACTATCTCTACGGTAGACCCCCTCCCTCCTAAAATTCTTAACACTCTAGTCTCCCATTTGACAAATTCTCCATAGACTAGTTCATTTTTTGAATTAATCCTGGTTGTCTTCATCTGTTTGGAAAAGCTGCTTATATTTTACAGTGCTGTATAAATAAAATATTGGCCTGTTTCTTTAGAGTTTCCTTTTATGGTATATGCTGGTTTTGTCACCCTCATTCCCTCCAGTTTTACGTAAATGCTCTGACAGGCTTAATGACATCACAACTGGTATTCTAAAGTACAAACAAAGCTTTCAGGAATATTCCAAAATCTGGGAAGAATGTCAGTGATGTCAGAAAGGGAGGAATTTATGATTCATCACTGTTAAACTGTTGCAGCTCATATAACAATGTAGGAAAGTACTGGGTAAATAGTGACTATCGTTGTGAACTTGGGGGAAAAGCCATTATGATACATTGTTTTCCAAACAAATCTTCAGGAATATGGCTATTTAATTTTATATAGGTTTAAAATAGCACGTTCTGATCGGGTTTGGTACTTTGGGAGCAAAGAAACAATGAACTAAACACCATGAATATGAAACTTGGAGTTGGAAAGCAAAACACAAACCTAGGCAGAGTTAGTCCCATTATCAGTGCACTGATCTCAGTGGCCTTAGACTGGAGTAACTATGTGTAGAGTTGCACTGTGTGTTGGTTTTCATTTGAAATATCTTTCAACCTTGTATTTTCAAGTATGCTAAAGTGTTGCAATTGGGAAGGGGGAATGCATGGTTGCTCCTAACCTTTGTATTTTCAATAATGTCTCATAAAAGAAAGTAATGATGCCACTTGTGTTCATCTTTAGAGAAATTGCTAGGGAGCTGCAGATTGATCATAGCCAGGGCTGCTGCTACCATTATGCCAACTAGGTGGCTGCCTAAGGAGCACAGAACTGACACTTCAGAGGGGCGCAGAACTGACAGTCAGCATTAGGGTGTGAAATCTGTCACAGGTCTATCAGGTGTAAATTTTCTAGTAAAAAAGGAGAAAGTTGAGGTAAACAGTGTGAATCCTATCATAAATCTTCCAAGGGTGAATTCTCTATGCAATTGGCTAGAACAGAGTTAGCAGTTAGCAGGAGAGGGGAGTGAAATCATGTTGCAGTAAAGCAGAGAGATTAAGAAATGAAAGGATAAAAAGGAGTTGTAGCAAGCTGAGAAAGAAAGTAAAGAAAAAGAGAGAAGAACACGACACTTTTTCACAATAGTTCTGTAGAACTCTTATTGCTGGGGAAATTATTTTTGACAGGAGACATATAATAAGCAATTTAGATCATAAGAACATAAGAGAAGCCAATGTTGGATCAGGCCAATGGCCCATCCAGTCCACCACTCTGTCACACCATGGCCAAAAATACCAGGTGCCATCAGGAGGTCCACCAGTGGGGCCAGGACACTAGAAACCCTCCCACAGTTGCCCCCCCAGCACCAAGAATACAGAGTATCACTTGCCCCAGACCAAGAGTTCCTATCTATAGGTAAAGGTTCCCTTGCTTGAAAGCCAGTCGAATCCGACTCTAGGGTTGCGGTGCTCATCTCCGTTTCAAAGCCGAAGAGCCAGTGCTGTCCGAAGACGTTTCCGTGGTCATGTGGCCGGCATGACTAAACACCAATTTGCCCTTCCAATGAAAATTTTCTGGCTGTGAGCTATGTCTGAGAAGAAATGGGCAGAAAGACAGCTTCATGGCTGCAAGAAAGGGGAGGAAAGTAGGGAAATTCTGCTGTAGCTGTGTGCGGAGCTTGATTGCTGCAGAGGAGCACGTGCAGGGAAAAATACCTCTGCATGAAGAACTTTGCAACTGCTCCCACACGCTGCCCTAAAGCCATATGAATGGCCTACTTACAAGTCAGCAATAATAACCCCTGGGACTCAGCAACTATGACTGGCAGTAGAAGATCTCAGCCACAGGTGGCCGAGAGATGGCAAGCAAAATTAATAAACATGCTGAAGCATCAGCACTTGACCTAGGGTTTCCAGACCCCCAGTCCCAATGGGGGTTTCCCTGATTTTGTGGGCTCCTTCCCACTACCAGCCACCTGTCCAGTGGGGGAGAAGCCCCACCCCAAAGAGCGACCACCTATGGCCACCCCCTAATGCAAGATTTAAAGGTCCTTCAGCTGGCCTGCCAATCAGCTAGAAGGCCCTTTAAATCTTGCAGGTGGGAGGGAGAGGGGTGGCTGCACGCTCCTGCACTTAGCTGTGCATAGTGCCCCCGCTTCTCCTGAAAAGCATTTAAAGGGCCCAAGCTGTGAATTTGCGGCTTGGAATGCAGGCACACGCCCCCCCCCCTTCCCAAGGGATGCTTTAAATGCTTTTGGGAAGAACCAGGGGGCACAAATCCCCAACGTGAGGATGTCACATCATTATGTTGGGGATAGCGTTGCCCCCCCCAGTAACCCCCCCCCAAGTCCACTGCTGGGGACTTGGAAGGACCTGGCAGCCCTAATTTGACCTCAAGGACTTAGTGAGAAGATTTGCATAGGAAAAGGCACGTAAAATGAGATTTTTATGTGCTTGAAATGGAAACATTCAAGATACTTACATTTTAACATCACAGTTCACAGGATTATTCAAAATGATTTGTGTGCTAAACCTGTTTTCTGTTTGAGAAAGAAAATCAAAGTATTACGTATTCTTGCATTTTTGGTGCTTTTCATTTTTTCCTACAATTCATCTGTATTTGAAAATTGGTTAGCAGTGGGGGGTACAAGTAGTTAGCCTTGCCTGAGGCACAACTGCAATTACATTTTAACGATGTTTGTAATATTGACTGAGGGAGAGATTCTGGAATCATGGAAAGAAGCGAAAATTTCATTAATTCATAAACAAGATTCGGATGGAAAAGAAATTAAAAATTACAGACCGATTTCTTTATTAAATGTGGACTATAAAATATTTGCCTCAATCTTAACAGAAAGATTAAAAAAAAAAACTTTATCAAAGATAATACACAAAGACCAAGCGGGTTTTTTTTTACCAAAAAGACAAATTAAAGATAATGTGAAGTGTATTCTAGATATAATAGAATACTATGAAGTCCATCTGGAAAAGCAATTGGCTTTGATATTTCTAGATGCGGAGAAGGCCTTTGACAACGTCAACTGGAATTTTATGTTGGAAGCACTGAAGGAGGCACAGGTTGGTGCCAATTTTGTGAAGATGATTCAGGCAATCTATACCAAACAAAAAGCGGTGGTAATGATTAATGGGGAACAGACACAATACATCAAAATTCAAAAAGGGACGAGACAGGGATGTCCTTTATCCCCTTTGCTGTATATATTTGTACTGGAGATACTTAATGATTCTATAAGAAGACAGAAAGAGATTAAGGGCCTGAAATTAAAAGGAGAAGAATATAAACTTTTGGCATTTGCAGATGACTTAGCATTTATATTGGAGAACCCGCTGGATTCAATTTTTACTTTGAAACAAGAATTGGGAGATTATGGATTAGTAGCTGGTCTGAAAATTAACATTCATAAAACCAAAATACTGACTAAAAATATGAAAGAGGAGAGGGCAATCTACTTACAAAATACTTCAGGCTTTCAACTGCAGAAAAAAATAAAATATTTAGGAATTGTAATGACAAATAAATGTAGTGCTCTACAAGAGAATAACTATAAAGAACTGTTGAAGAAGACAAAACAGGATCTTGAGAAATGGAAAAACAGATATCATTGACGGGATGTATTGCAGCAGTTAGGATGAATATACTTCCAAAATGGTTATTTTTATTCCAAACAATCCCTATCCTCCAAAACCAAAAAATCTTTAGGGAATTGGAACAAGTGATTTTGAAATTTATCTGGCAAGATAAGAGGCCCAGAATAAGACTGAAAGCGTTTCAAGATACCAAAGAAAGGGGGGGCTTTGGCCTACCCAACTGAAATCTTTATTATAGAGCAGTAACACTAACATGGATTAAAGATTGGGTCACATTGGAAGATAAGAGAATATTGAAACTGGAAGGCCATGACCTCCTACTAGAATGGCATGCATTTTTATGGTACGGAAAGGCGAATATGCATAAATATTTTGAACAACATTGGATACGGGCAGTTCTAATGAAAGTATGGGAAAACATACATAAGCGTTTTTATACAAAAACCTCAAAGTTGACCATCCCGTTAGAAGCTATTACACTCCCAAATGCATATCAGGAGGAAATATGTTGGGATTCTTAATTCAAGGTCGATGGTTGTATTGCAAACACAGAGCCACACTTAGTAAAAGAAAAATATCTTTACTATAAAAACAAAATAAAACATGGATATGGTACTTTGGATAAAAGAAATAAAATAAAAAGTTACATACTTAGTTACTCTCAGTAATAAATGCTAACAGCTACATCTTTCTATCTCTCTTGGCTTCTAGAAGAGAACTACCTCTTTGGTTCACACAAAGGGCCATAAACTTGTGAACTTGTGAGGCGGTGGCGCAGGCAGTAA